>NC_132788.1:7565000-7857500 GCF_048418805.1 Vulpes vulpes
GCCCTGGGCTGACAGAGCTGCTGGGACATGGGGCACAAGTCATGTGTGGTTGGGGAAGAGTCTCAGGCTCCAGCCGCCAGGCCTGCCTTGGGAGACAGGGAGAAGCAGGTGGGGGCCCGGGAGCACCAGGGCAGAATGGGGAGGAGAGGGAGCCCCAGGACCGGAGGGCCCAGCACTCAGAGCAGATGGTCCCAGATTCTCAACCCAAGAGCTCTTTGTAATTCAGCTGAGCTGGGCTGGAATCTTTGAAAAGGGACTTTCCTTAAAAACCTTGAAGGAAAACAGCACCCCAAAGGTCGAGACATCACAAAACTCAGGATTTTTGACAAAATTATTGTGGTCAAGCTGCCCACCTTTGGGCCCAGATAGCCAAGGAGATGCCACCCTGGACCCTTCCTCCTGCTGAACCCGGAACCTTCCCCAAAGCACACCCTTTGGTGGTACTTGCCAGGTCCCCTTCTCTCCGCACACTTGTCCTCCCCGTTTCTCTCCCACCTGTGCCTCAGTTCCTGGCCCCTTCTCCCGGCAGGGTGGGCAGAAGGGACCAAAGGGCCCAACGAGTGGGAGCTGGCCAGGTCATACTCCCTGCCCTGGACCCATTTCCTCTGTGTTCCTCCCACCTCGGCCGCCCCCTCAGACCAGCCCAGGCTCACCTTGCAGGGTGCTGGGGGGCAGGCGCATATACAGGGGGTGCCCGTAGGCAGACCATGGGTCTGGGAGGGGCAGCAGCAGCAGCAGCAGCAGCACGGGAAGCAGCATGATGACTGGGAGCCGGGCCGACCCTGGCCCTTTTCCCCCTTGGGGTCCACCCTGCAGGTGCTAATCCTTTGGTGGCTGCCTCCCACTGCCTTTCTGCCCCTGGGCACTGGATTCTTGTCCCTCAAATCATCTGACTGTTCCTGCCCTTCAAAATCACCCACCTTCCTCAGTTGGTCCCTCACCTGGCCCTTAACTCCCCGGAGCCCACAGGGGAATGGGGCTTGGGGGGCTATATAGAGGACAGACTGGGGGGGTACTCGGGAGGGGGGCCAGGGTTGGGGGAGGGATCGGGGTAGTGGGCTCGACCCTCACCTTTGAAGTTTCATAGTCCCGGCTCTGAGGCCCCCCTTCTGTCAAAGGAGCCCTTGTTTCTGCGGCTCCATCAAAGGGGCCTGGACAGGCCAGAAGAGCTGACGGTTGGGCTGGGGGCCAGGCAGAGGGGGGCCAGTGGGTAGGGGTTGGCCCTGTCTCCAGAGCTCAGATGGGGGGGGATTCCCATCTGCCTCTACTCCCTGAGGAGTTTATGGCTATGCTGGGGGCAGATACTCCTGGAGGGAGGAGGGCAGGGGGTGTCTGAGGGTCCTCAGCAGCCCCACCCCCCGAGGAGGTGCCCGAGCTCCCAGCCCCTCTGCCCCTAATTGCTTGGCAGCGTCTCTCCCCCATGTAGCCATTTCTAAAGATGATCAAAGCGCCCTAATTAGCGCCGTAATTGCCGCACTGGGGGTAGTGGGGTGGGAAGAGGCAAAGGCAGGCCCCGAGAGGAAGGCGGACATGAAAGGCCCCACCAGTGGCCCAGTTTGGGTCGGACAGGCCCCAGCAGCTTCTGACGCTCTCCCAGACCCCCTGCCCCTATGCAGAGCTCGCTCGGCCTGTCCAGCATTGTTCTCAGTTGCTATGACCCTGATCTGGCAGGAGGGAATCTTCTGGAATCTCATGGGGAAGGGCCCAAATGAGCAGCTCTCCTGGGAGCTCCCACCTGGGGCAGAGAGGAGGTGCCCTTCTGCCCCACAGAATGTCCTGGGACAAAAAAAAAAAAGAGAGAGAGAGAGAGAGAGAGAGAGAGAGCGAGGATCTTGGCACCCCAATTCATGTTGGTGACCCAGGGTGGCTTTGGCAGGCCTGGTGCCTTCCCAGAGCAGATCCTGTCAGGACATTCCTCCCCCCCAACATATTGTCCTTTCTTTTCCAGCCCTTGCTCCTTCTGTGAAGATGGTCAAGCCTCTGATGGGAGCCTGCCCCCCTTCATAAGACAGAGCCCCAGACCTGCAGAGAGAGCCTGGGTCTCAGGGGTGATGGGTGAGACTTGGGGAGCATGGTGGGGTCAGTCAGATCCAGCAGCTTCTCAGGCCTCTTCCTTCTATGCCACTGGGCAGCAGAGAATGTGCACGACCTCTTTGTCCTCGCTGAGACTCTCTTCCCCTGTGATCACCGAGATGTCGCCATCATTTTGGTTCTCCCCTCCCTCTCTGGGCCCTGGCCACAAAGAAGCTTGTGGAACTCTTCGAACTCCATTGGAGGTTGCCACCCATCCGGTGGTGTGCTGGGAGTCAGATCATACTGGCTCCTGAGAGCTGAAGATTGGCATCTCTTCCCAGGTCTGCCCTGGGTGACTTCACATGGGGGGCTTGAAACCAGCCACAGTGGGAGCATACACCACGGGAATCAGCACGCGCTATAAATCAGAGCCCCCCTGCCTTCCGCGCCTGCCCCAAGAGCCAGCTCAACATTACGCAGCCCACCAGTGTATATGCCTCCCTTCCCCTGCCTCGTTACCACCGCACCTCGCGAAGACAGTACCTCTGGTTCAGGAGTGCGTGAGATGGTGTCTGACTGTGGGTTATTGTGAGTGAATATTGTAAAGTTGGAAGTCACCCATTTGCATCTGAATATCCTTCTAGAAAGGATGTATATCTAGATAGGGTTTATCTTTTTTTTATCCATGATCTCAAATTTTTGGCAGAGAGGGTGTTAACACGGCCTGTACTTGAGGTATAAACAGAACTTTGAAAAAGCTTCCCAAGGGAATTACCTGTGGTTCCAAGAGAGCCAGCGGGGTAGGGGACCCAGAAAGCAGAGAAGGTGGGTGGAGAGCCTCATAGGCGTCTGGGTGACAGGCCAATGTTTCAGGCCGTCCTAGGGGTGGGGGTGCTGGCATCCAAACTAGAGGGATAGAGGGATTAAGGCCTGGAGTGTGCCCCGCAAGCCAGAGGCCTTGGGGAATTCCTCAAGGAGGAGCACACTGCTTGCACGTTGGGCACCTCAGTCCCTTGGCCAAGTGAGGCCATTGGGATCCCTCCAAAGCCAGGCGGGCCAGGCCAGAGCCTTCAAGGCGTGCCGTGGGAGGAATAGAAAGACCTAGAGCTGCTGGTCTGCTTACTGCCCCTCCTGCCCCAGCTCCCCTCAGGGTGAGAACCCTCCTGCTGCCAAAGAAAACAAGGGGCCTCACAGCATGGATTATGAGTCATTCCTCCCCAATCCCGGCCCCCTTTCCTCTGCCACTTCCTGTGATCAGAGCCAGCCTGGGCTCTCTCAGCTCCCGCACCTGCACCCCAGCCCCCCAAGTGCCATCAGCTTCATCCACTTCCTCAGGCCACCTCTTGAGAACCCGGCCTAAATCCATGTTGCATGCAACTATTTTGTGTATGATTAGTGATTGGTCCTCTTGCTCCTCAGTGGCCTCTCCCACTGGAATGGTGGCCCACCCCGCCACTCCTCCTCCTCTTCCCCACCACATCCCTTCTGGCAGCTTCTTCGGAGCAGTCGCTTCTCTGTGGCAGGCTGTCTGGCGGGGTCTGGCCGGTTCCGAGGGGCTCGGCGTCCACAGGCTGGTTGAGTGGCCATCCCCCCAGACCTCCTTCCCACTGCAGGGCTCACTGCTGGCCCCTCAGACCCACATCCTCCCCACAGGCCCTTGCCCACATGCAGAGGAAAAAACGTCTGAGGCTGGGGAGGTGGCGTGGGGGCGGTGAGAGCCGTGGGGCTGTCACGGGGCTGGGGGAGAGAGCCTCTTCCCTCATTTCTGGAGCAGAGCTGGAAGGAGGAACAGGGTCCCCAGAGGGATGAAGGAATCCCTTACCCAGGAATCAGGGGAGCTGGCAGGAGGGAGAGGCTGGCATTTCAGCGTCCCATTGGGGTTCAGCTTAGCCAGAGGACTCACTGAGCTGCTGGGGACTCCCCGGCGGGACAGCGGGGTGGGGGCTGCTGAGTGAGGCTCTCCTGATACCCCCACACTGAGGTTCCCGGGCCCTCAGAATTTACAGAAGGTAATCTCACCTATACCCGCAGGCCGGAGAGTTGACCCCCGAGTGTGGATGAGTGTGTGGCTTCAGGCTTCTGGGGACCATGTTGCAGCATTAGGTGCAAAGCGCGGTGCGACGTGGTGCTGCCAGCAGTACACTGCCGTGACATCCGTGTCGGCAGGCAGGACTGGCTCTGGAATTTGCAGGGGTCCTGGTGCAAAATGAAAACAGGGCCCCTTGTTCAACAATGATCAAGAATGTCAAGACCACGGCAGCGGGACATTAAGCCAAATGTGGGGTTTTGCTGAGCACGGGGCCCTGTGCCCAGGGGAGTGCCCCAAGTGAGCAAAGACTCCATTGGCAGGCAAGTTAGACCCCTGTGGTACTGTTCACGGAAAAGGTGTTGTGGGGGCGCCCGGGAGGCTCAGTCCGTTAAGCATCTGCCTTCAGCTCAGGTCACCATCTCAGGTCATGATTTTAGGGTCCCAGGATCGAGCCCCATGTCAGATTCCTTGCTCAGTGGGGAATCTGCTTCTCCCTCTGTCTCTGTCCTGCCCCCCCCATTTGTGCTTCTCTGTCTCAAATAAATAAATAAAATCTTAAAAAAAAAGAAAAGGTGCTGTGGTTTTGGGGCTCCCCGGCCCACGCACATCAGGAGCTGGTGCCCCTTCTCTCTCTCTACACAGCATTGCAGAACTGAGGGTGAGGGGAGCCCCCCCCACAGCCTCCCACTCCCATAGAGCTTCTGAAGCTCCTCCTGAGCACAGGGAGGTGACAAAAGTTTTGCATCAAGCGAGAAACTAAGAAACCAGAGTTTCACTGGGCAATGCCCAGAAAGAGATTTTTTAAAAAATTTATTTCTTTGACAGCACAAGAGAGAACTAGCTCACAAGCAGGGGGAGGGGCTGAGGGAGAGGGAGAAGCAAGCTCCCTGCTCAGCTCCCTCCCTATGTGGGACCCGATCCCAGGACCCAGGGATCATGACCTGAGCTGAAGGCAGAGGCTTAACTGACTGAGCCACCCAGGCGTCCTTGAAAGAGAAGATTCTAACCTGGCAGGTGGAGAAGTCTCAGAATCTCCAGTGGGAAAGCAGCCTCTGCCCGCACAGCCAAGGCAGAGCCTGGAAAAATGAAATCACTTCAAGTCTATTTCCCCAGGAGTCGAGACTCCCCGATAATCTGGTTAGAGCCATCCGCCGTTGTGAGCTTGGTTACTTGTCTCTGTGCTGCCAGGGAGCAGGGCTTTGTGTTCAAATGTTGGTGTCCCCATTACCCAGAACGGAGCCTGACACCCTATATTTGCTAAACAGCTGAGGAAATGAAGGATCAGTACCGGCCCCTCTTCCGGCTCCAGAGCTGAAGTCTCTGCCTCTTGCACATCAACCTCAATCTGTCCGAAGCAGTCCTGGGGTCTCCTGCTCCCCTGTCCTGTGCAGGGGCTGGGGCCGGGTCCGCTGCCCCTTCCTCCTCACACCCATGTCCTGGCTGTGCAGTGCTGTTCTTCTCCCTGGAGTGTGGGTGTGAGAGGTGACATCTTCTGGGTGTCTGATCACGGTCGGTGATCTTGGGGCCCAGCAGAGCTGGGGTCTTCCCTCTTCTGCCCTTCCTGTGTCCTTTCCTCTTTGCTGCCCTGTTTTGGGGGGTGGGAGGAGCAGTGTGACTGTCCAGGGTGAAGGAGGGATCCCAAAGGGACAGGAGGGACTTTTAGTGGCATCCACAGCCCCTGGTTTCTCCACCCCACCCCCACTCCCCATGGTCACGGGTCCCCCACACTGACCCCTCCTGCAAGTTCAGGCAAAGCCTCAGCCCCAATCTCCCACTTCAAAAAGAGGGAGGGAAAGAACCTTGGACCTTTTTGTTTATATTTCTGGAAAGTTTCAGCAAGTTCATGTCAGGAGGCTCCAGCCCCGCAGCCTCCCCACTGGCACAGAGCCTTCTTTTGTGTTCTGAGGAGGATGGTGGGAGGATCCTGGGCCTCTGGAAATGGGAAGGAGAGACTCCAGCACCAGGTCTGTACACTTGTCTTCTGGGGAGGACCTTCCTCTTCCTCCTCCCTCTTTAGGACCCTCCTGCCACGGTGTGCTCATGCTGACATCCTGGGCCCTGCCAGGGCCGTGGGAGGGAGACTTAGCCAACAACTGAGCAGGCCGCCTTTGGGGGGCAGTGCCTCTGGACAGGGTAGTGGGACCCACACTATGCCAGCTCCACGGACCAAAAATGGCCTGTGAAGCACAAAAGTGGCCACAAACCAGCATCCCAGGCATATTGAGGAACAAGGGTCTTCTCAGGACGGGAGGCAGCTCAGGCAATGATTCAGCGCTCAGACCTGGGGTTCTGATTGCTTGCCTGAGTGACCTTGGGTGAATCACTTCCTGTTATGGGTTGAATTGTGTCCCCAAAAGACATGCTGATGTCCTAATCCCCAGTAGCTCAGAATGTGATCTTATTTGGAAAAAGAGTTGTTGCAGATGCAATTCAAGTTGAGGTCACATTGGAGTATGTCGTCCTCGCAGAAGAGAAGAGACATCGGGGAGAGAGTGCGGTGTGACAGTGGGAGCACAGACTGGGCTCATGCATCCAGCTAAGGACTGCTGGCGACACTTGACACTGGAAACCCGGAGTAAGAGAAAGGCATGAGGGGCGCCTGGTGGTTATGCGTCTGCCTTGGGCTCAGGTCATGATCTCAGGGTCCTGGGATTGAGCCCTGAGTCAGGCTCCCTACCTGCCCCTCCCACCTGGTGCTTTTGCTTGCTCTCTCTCTTTCAAATAAAAATAAATAAATAGATAAATAAATAAATAAAATCTTTAAAAAGAAAGAAAGGCATGGAACCAATTTTCTCACAGACTTTGCGAGAGCGTGACCCTGCCAACACCTTGATTTTGGATGTCTAGCCTCCAGAACTGTGAGAGAACACATTTCTGCTGTTTTAAGCCAGTCTGCGGTGATCTGTGACGGTGGCCCCAGGAAACGAGCACACTTCGCCCTCTCTCAACCTCAGGTTCTCAACCTGTGAAATGGGATACTAACAGCCACCTGGCAGGGAGAATTAAGGAACACCCACCCGTTGGCGTCCCGCAGAGGGCTGGCAGGGGTTGTCATCATGCTCTAGATCAGCGCTCGGTGACCCCGTGGGAATTGATAGGATGCTATTTCCCTGCGAGGATGAGGTGAGGGCAGCAGCAAGGGCCGGATCCAGCACGGCAGCAGGGGAGCCCAGAGAACAAGGGAGATGAGGGTGCAGGGCGGCAGTGTGGGTGGGGCTCCCCAGGCTGTGCGCCTGCTGCTCTGAGGGCATCTGCATAGGGGGCTCCTTCCTCTTGGATTGCCAGGCCGCTTCAGCTCTTCAGCTTTGCTTTCTGCTGTGATCTTCTTCCTCCCTCTGGGCTGAACTTGACTTTAATAGGGAGAAGCCTGGGGTGGAGGGTGTTGGGGGGGCTGCCCCCCCCCACAGGCTGAATGGGTCTCTGAGAACGAGGAGGGTAGTCCTGGAGCCTTGCATGTAGGACTCTGAATTTGGTGAGACCCCTGGGGCTCAGGGCTCACTTTTCACCCAATATTCTGGGCAGGAGCCACAGAGCAGGGCTGCATCCAGTCCACCCCCCATTTTCAGAATCAACGACTCATTCCCACCCAGCAGTCTTCCCAGTCTCCATCCCTTCCCACCAGACTTTCCTGTCAGCCTCTTCTCAAGTGCTTGGGAGAGGGAGGGGGTCATCCCCACCAGTCCCCCCAACCCCGGCCAGGCCAGTCCAACCTTCTCCAGTGGGGCCACCCCCCTACCTTAGCTGCTGGGATCCTTGGTTGGGGTGGGGGTGGGGGCTCTGCTTTTCTGCTTTAATCAGAGACCCTCAACTTCGTTTCTTTTCATTTAGTGAGAAAAATCAGTTCAAAGGAATTTTGCTAAAACTTCCAGGAAAACAGAAACAGAAAATACATGAAAGCACAAGTCCACCCGAGTTTCTATAGCATGAAGTCCTGTTCTACAACTCGCAGGGTGGGCGGCTCCCCTCTCAGGCTGAACCAGATGAACTCCCCATTCTGTCCATCAAAATGGTCAGGTACATTCGAAAAAGACCCGTGTAACAGCTTTATTGAAAAATGTCATATTTACAATGTGTCAGAAATCATATCCTTTTTTTTCTTCTTTTTTTCTTTTTTCTTTTTTTTAACTTTTAAACATGATGGAAACCTTTAGAGAAGGAGACAGTGTCAAGACCAAATTCTTTGAAGTCAGAAAGGTGCAGAATTTTGCATACCGCTGCTCAAGCTCCTGACGGAAAGAACGCAGGCCATTTCGAGGTTCTGCTTGCCCCCCCCTTTCTGTGTGTATTATCTTTCCTGGGGTCTCTCTCCGGAGGCTTCCCTTCCCTTTTCCCAGGCGCGCTGTGGTTGCATTTCTTTGAAACTCGCTAATTTAACGAAATGCCCTCGGTTTCCACTGTAATATTCACATGGCTCCTCCTCCTACATGATAGATCCTCCCTAATCAATAATTTTTATTCTCCTTGCTTCCAAATCTTTTTGCGACCACGAGATGATCGTTTTAGAAAACACTGTCTCTCTGACAGAGACATTTCCTGGAGTCATGTGGTTCCCGTCGGTGTTCCTTCTGTTTATCTTCTTTTGTTAAGATAAACCAAAATCAGATTTAATAAATTACATTTAAAATATTCAATCAGATCCCTTTATAGCAAGCCTCCTATCAGTTTATCTCTCTAAACGTCTCATCCGCATCAACACGACAAGAGATTTCTGGAAATGATGGTTATTCATTAATTACAGCTACTTCTGATAGGGAGACTTATTTTGTTTTGCTTTTTACTTCTTTTCTTTGTGCTGCCCTGCCTCGCCTGAATTCTTTAAAGCCAGCAGGTAGCATTTATACAAATGGGAGACAGGAAGAGTATGAAAGAAAAGTAGGGACGGGAGGAGGAACCTTAACACAAATTCACCCACTAAATGCTAAAGTCAAAAGTCGGTTGAATATAGGCAACTTCCTGTGGTTCAGTGCATTACAATTACCCTTAAATTGTTTGAGGCAAGTGTTCCCAGACCCATTTTAAAGGGAAGGTCACTGAAGCTCAGAGAAAGTCAGTGATGTGCCCCAGACCCTATCACTAGAGGAGCAGAGATGCAAACCGGTCCTGCTTGCTGAGGAGGGTCACGCCCTTGACCCCAGCCCCACCCCGCCTCCCAAGTCCACAGGTGTCTCCTGACCATGCCCACCGGCCTGGGTTTGTCCAGGGTTTATCACAAAGGTGGAAGGCTCTTCTTGAAAAAGTGTGTGGGGGGGTGCCTCCCCCTCCAGGAGAGCTGGCTGTGCCTGGGAAGGGGGACCAGAGGGGACAAGGTGGGGCAGCTGAGATGACACCTGGGGTGAGGTCTAGCAAATGGCAAAGCAGCAGGCAGAGACCAGGGGCCAGGAGGACTTGGAGCAAGGAGGACGAGAAGTCAAGGCTTCAGATGCCTGCCACCAATGTCCTTCAGTACCCGTCTTATTTCCCCAGGGCCCCTGAGGTCTAGAAGGTCTCGTTAGGGGTGTCTCAGCCACTCTCCCCTTTCTGAGTCCTGCTGCCAGGCGTGGGGTAGAAGGGGAGAGCACATACACCAGGGCCCCTCTGCAAGGCCTAACCACACTCCAGCTAGGCACGGCCTGTCCCCCCACTCCACCCCGGCCCCCCTGCATGGAGCCCCAGGCCCTATCACCTGGGGTCCAGCAGAGGCCGCCAGCCCAGGACCAGAGGCTGGGAGTGGGGGGCAGGGGCCTGCGGAGGGTGGAGCCAATAAATCTTCTAAGGCAATTATGGAGGTAAGGCATAAACACCAGCTCTTCGCCTGCTGCAGCCGCCCCCTCTCCTGCCCGCGCGCGCACACACACACACACACACACACACACACACACACTAAAGCGTGGCCCATTTGCAGGGTAATGGCTTTGCGACAGCAGGAATTATCTGCAGCATTAGAGGCAGCCAGACCGGGTGGGGCAGACAGGGGTGCAGGCTGGGCCTCCAGGATACGGAGGGGAGGATTCAGGGACCCTGGTGCTAGGAGCTGTGCCCCTGAGGATGCCACAGAGGTGAGAGGCATCTGTGGGGACTGTAAAGGGCTCGGTGAAGACCAGGGCCAGGAGGATGGCCCCTACCTCTGCTGTCCACAGTCCCTCCCTTTTTGCTTCCAAGACCTATAAGTGGCCAGACAACGGGGAGCAGTAACTTAACCCCTTGAAATCATGACCAACCCCATCCCCCTGCACTTGTCCTGGCCTCAGGGGTTCTCAGCCCCAGACTCCGTGTCTGCCGACAGCCTACAGAAAGAGGCCAGGAGTGACCAAAGGGAACCCCAGGAGGGGGGGCAGCGCTCCAGTCGTGGTGACAGGGGTGGCAGGGTTGGTGTCAGTTGGTCGTTTCCCTCTGTGATTGCCCTAGGAACTGGGGCCAGGTTGTGCAGCAGTGCCAGGGAGGAGGGGGTTAAGGAGGGAGGGCTCCTTCCTTCCCCAGAACAGGAAGCTGAAAAGAGCTACCACCTGGGTTCTAAGAAAAGGCTTCTGAATGCTTGTTTCAGGGTGAGGATATTGGGGGCTTATCTCCTGCCCCCCTTTAGCCCCTAGCCTGGGTAGGAGCAGCAAAGCCTCAGTACAGAAAATGGGGCAAGCTGAATCTTCCAGGCTGCTTGGGACCTGGAGGTCATGTTGATATGGGGGCCCTCATCCCCCCCACCCCCACCCAGGGCTCAGCCAGGCCTGCTGTCTGACATGGGGGTGTTGGTGAATCATGCCTGCCAGCCTGACAATAAAGCCAGGGCTCTATGACTCTGGTGGCAGCAGAGCATCCTGCCCACCTGCGGGCACACCCAGATTGCATTTGCTGAAATAAATTGCTGGAGAAAATAAATCCTGCACACATGATTAATGGGAGGCAGGGAGGCAGGCAGCCGCCGCAAAGAGCCGCTGGGGAACAGAGTGACAGTCGGGCACAAAGCCAGCGCTGCCGTGGGGCCTCAGGGAAGGGGCTCTAGTGGCTCTGCAGTCACGGGGGTGACGGTCGCCCTGCCACTGCCACCAAACAGGGGGTCTGAGCCTGCAGGAGGATGGGGCCACCAGGGGCTCAGGCCAGGCCCCAGCGTGGCTCTCCATCATCACAGGTGAAACGTGGAGGGGGCTGATCTCCAGCTTGGAGCTACCCTGACCTGGGTCTGACTGTTCCTGGCAATTGGGGGTCCCCATGGACCAGAGTGGGGAAAAAGTAAGGCTAGGGTCTCAGGAGGAGAGACAAGGGCTGAGGAGAAGGGACTTCCCTACTGGAGAGCTGTGAGTTCTTAAGCAAATCACTCCCGGTCTGGGCCTCAGTCTCCCGGTTTGCTCAGTGGAACTACTACCTGTGCCTCTCTCAAAGGTGGTTGAGAGGCATAGCTGAGGCCGCAGGCAAAGCCCCTACGTGGCTGAGGTGCTCTCAGGGGGCCATCCCAACCAACAAAGGGGTAGTCAGCATCTCTGAAGTGTCCACGTTCATGTTGTGCTGGGGACTAGGGTATAGTCTCTGCCTGCATGGAGCTTATAGGTAAACACTGAAAATCGTCATCACGGGGGCACCTGGGTGGCTTAGCTAAAGCATCTGCCTTCGGCTCAGGTCATGATCCCACAGTCCTGGGATCTAGTCCCACATCAGGCTCCCTGCTCAACAGGGAGTCTGCTTCTCTCTTCCCCTGCCCTCCCACCTCACTTGTGCTCTCTTTCAAATAAATAAACAAAATCTTGAAAAAAAAAAAAAAGAAAATCATAATCATAATGACACAATATGGAAGTCATTTCAAATGCACAAGGTGCTGTGAAGGAAAAAAAAAGCCTAAGTGCTGGAGGTTACAATATAGAAGTCAAGGTAGGTTTCTGGGGGGCACTGAACACAAGAGAATTTGGGGCAGAAATGCAAAACTTTGACAGTATCCTCTGTCAGTGAGGTTGCTGGGAAATAGTCTTTTTTTAAATTAATAATAAATTTATTTTTTATTGGTGTTCAATTTGCCAACATACAGAATAACACCCAGTGCTCATCCCGTCAAGCGCCCCCCTCAGTGCCTGTCACCCATTCACCCCCACCCCCTGCCCTCCTCCCCTTCCACCACCCCTAGTTCGTTTCCCAGAGTCAGGAGTCTTTATGTTCTGTCTCCCTTTCTGATATTTCCTATCCTTTTCTTCTCCCTTCCCTTCTATTCCCTTTCACTATTATTTATATTCCCCAAATGAATGAGACCATACACTGTCCTTCTCCGATTGACTTACTTCACTCAGCATAATACCCTCCAGTTCCATCCACGTTGAAGCAAATGGTGGGTATTTGTCATTTCTAATGGCTGAGGAATATTCCATTGTATACATAAACCACATCTTCTTTATCCACTCATCTTTCGATGGACACTGAGGCTCCTTCCACAGTTTGGCTATTGTGGACATTGCTGCTAAAAACATCGGGGTGCAGGTGTCCCGGCGTTTCATTGCATCTGCATCTTTGGGGTAAAACCCAAACAGTGCAATTGCTGGGTCGTAGCTGGGAAATAGTCTTGTCATGGGTTGGGGAGAAGCACCTGCTCAAACCCCTACCTGAATCACAAACACTCTTATTCCATAATGAGCTCTTTGCTTAGGGCATTTTACCCCACAGATATGTGCAAAAGTACATTTATGCAGGAACAGATTACACAGGTGTTCACCGCACCGTTGTTGTTAAGAGCAAAAAAATAACAACCCAAGTATTCATCAAAAAAGGACAGCATTAGGTAAACTGAACAACCACACAGTGGAATATTATGCAGCTGTATAAAAGGACCAGGGCATCTATTGTTATGGAGAGAAAGTCAAGATAGATTTAGTGAAAACAAAACACACAACAGTGTACAGAGTATGCTCCCTTTTATGTAAGAAAGGAGGAAAAACAGAACACAGATTTTTATCTTCCTCAGAAGGCTACACAAGGAATTGCAAGAGTAGCCATCAGGGGTCATGTGGGAGGGAAGCCGTGCATGGGGACAGCGAGGCAGGGAGGCTTTGTATTTTGCATTGCTTTGATTTTTGAAGCATTTGAACGTATGCTCCGCTGCAAAAAAATATATTGTTTAAGTAATGTTTTTTTTTTTTTTTTTTTTTTTTATGATAGTCACAGAGAGATAGAGAGAGAGGCAGAGACACAGGCAGAGGGAGAAGCAGGCTCCATGCACCGGGAGCCCGACGTGGGACTCGATCCCGGGTCTCCAGGATCACGCCCTGGGCCAAAGGCAGGCGCCAAATGTTTGAGGGCCTTGGCTTCTTCCTGGAGGACTCGGGGGTCCTGGGTGGCATCGCAGCATCTAGAAACGCCAGAGGAGGGAGCTGGTTAGATTTACTGGTTCCAGGCCCGCGCTCAAGCCCAGCGGCCGGCGACTAAGAAGGTTCGAGAGCGCTGGCCTATTCTGAACAAATACAACCAAGCCTCAGGGAGGCACCTGAGGCTCTGCACGTGTGGCCCATACCGGCGGGACTCTGGGCCCGGTGCTCCCAGGAGGGGCCGGGACTCCACGGGGGCGCGGGGGGGAGGCTGGAGGAGTGACCCGATCAGGGGACCCAGCGCCCGGGAGTGTCTGGAGGGACCCCCACCCCCTACCCCCCACCCCTACCCCCCATCCTCCACCCCCCCAGCCGATGGGGGTCCAGGAGGGAGACAGGGAGCGCGGCTTCGCGAGGACGCCCTGCTCCGGGGCTGCCCGCGGGCTCCAGGCTGCGCGCTCCCTGCACCCCCGCCCCCGAGGCAGCCCCTCCCCCCGACCCACCCGGCCGCGCCCCAGGCTCCCCAGGGCCGAGCAGGTGCGGGGCGCCTCCTGGTGGCGCTCCGGGAGACACGCAGGCCTTGAAGGACCCAGAAGCCCGGGACGGGTCCAGCACCCCAGGGAGGCGTGGAGGGCTAAGTGAAACCAAGGGGTCGCACAGCTGGGACAAGGGATGCAAACCCCAGCTTCAGGGAGAGATCCTGGGGCAACCGAAGGAAGGAAGATTCCGTGACTGTGGCTGTCCCCGGCCGACCTGCAGCCGATGGGCTGCGCCAGCTGGATTCCAAAGCCCTGTCCCCCCCACTCCCCCCACCGCCCTTGCCCTCTCTCAGGCCTACCCATCAGAAGGGCACAGCTGCCCTGCCTGGCGCCCTTTGGGGCGCAGGGGGGGCCGAACCTCCTGCGTCTCCGCCCTTCCTATGATCTTTCCGCCTTGCCCTTCTCTTTCTCCAAGGCAGCACCTGTTCTCTGAATCACCCTCCTCCTCAAGCCACAGCACTGAGCAGCTCTGCCCACCTGTGGAGTCCCGGAGGCGCAAAGTGGAGGACGCGCGCAGGATTTGCTGGGCTCCTTGTCAAACAATTATTAAGAATTCAAAATGGCCAAAAAATAAAATAATAAAATAAAATAAAATAAAATAAAATAAAATAAAATAAAATAAAATAAAATAAAATAAAATAAAATAAAATAAATAAAATAAAATAAATAAAATAAATAAAATAAATAAAATAAAATAAAATAAATAAAAAGAATTCAAAATGGTGATTGCAGAGCACTGAGCCAAGTGGGGCATGTGAGTGCAGGACCGTGAAGCTGAGTGGGACCAGAAGCCAGGGCTGCTGTGAAGATGGCAGTGGAAGGGGGGGACACAGAGGGTGGGGTGGCTGGGCTTCCTACCTCTAATCCCTGGCACACGGGCTCCTAGGCCTGGGGTTGGTGGCTCCCCTCACCTCATCCTTGTGTCTGAGCATCTCCTCTGAGCATCATGAGGTCTGAACATCTTCCGGATCGTCCCTGCTGCCCAACTCATGTGCGCACACACTGCAGTGCTCATGCACATATGCGCACCGGGTCAGGGGGCTCCTCTGAGCAGAGGGCCAGCCCATCAGAACCAGGCCCTGCGGGCTTTATTAAGTGCTTATTTACATGCACTAGCAACACTAAGCCTATAGATATACCCACTTTGCAGATGAACAAACTGAGGCACAGAGAGGTTGATGGCTTACCAAGAGGAGTCAGAGTCCCTAGGTCTGGGCATGGACAGTGGGGGAGACCCCTCTGAGGAATTAAGAGGGCTGTGGGAACTTGCTTTAGCTATTGTCTAGCTTACACAGTCCTGGCTGTGGCCTGGGGGAAATAAAATAATTTACAGTAATCTGTGGAGTTCAAGGAACTGTTAGCATGTGCCAGGCTCCACTCCAGGCATCCTACAGGTTCTGACTCAGGGATCCCTCACAGAAGCTTCATGCAGTAGGAGCCATAGTCACCCCACTTTACAGACAGGGACCATGTGAGCTACAGTCAGGTCACACACCCTGCTGGGGGCCACACGACAGAAAGGGGAGAGTAAGATATATTTTTAAAGATTTCATTTATTCATGAGAGACAGAGAGAGAGAGAGAGGCAGAGACACAGGCAGAGGGAGAAGCAGGCTCCATGCAGGGAGCCCGACGTGGGACTCATTCCCGAGTCTCCAGGATCACGACTTGCGCTGAAGGCAGCACTAAACTGCTGAGCCACGCAGGTGTCCCTAAGGTAGGATTTGAATAAAGACAGGCAAGGTCTCCTGCCTGAGCCAGTACGTGGCATACCTTTGAGGGTGCTGGGTGAGGCCAACATGGTGACAGAGGGACAGAGGAACAGACTGCCCCCTGGTCTCTCTGGGGTCCATCTCCGTCCCATTGTGCTCTGTCTTGCTCCCTCAACTTTGAGCCACATTGTCTCTGAGTTCTGCTTCAGGCCTGGCCCCATCTTCTCTAGGGCGTCCCCACAATTCTCAAGCCCTATCATGGGACCCAGGCTATGGGGGATGTGGGGTTTGCTGAGTGAGGGGCTCCTCAAGGAGTGCTGGTGCTTGGAGCCGGAACCCTGGTGTCTGGTCTCCCGTCCCCCAAGAAGCAGGCTGCCCAGGGAAGGGTGCTGTCCATGGCGCCAGAGGCCCTGCCCCTCGGCCTGAGCCAGTTCCGACAGGTCCACTCTCCCCACCCAGGGCCTTCCCAGCCCAGGAGGCTCCAGATCAAGTGCAGAGACATTAAAGTCTTGAAGCCATATGGCATCCTTGCCCTGTATGGGTCAGGCATCTCACCTCTCTGTACCCTCCCCCCAGTCCTTGCCTGTCTCTCTGTCCCTCTCTCCCTCTCTCAGACACCCCTGCCCCCTTGATCTCTCAGTGAGTCGGGCGGGGTCTCTGTCTCTATCACTGTCTCTCTCTAACATCCCAACCTCCGTCTCTCGGACTCCTCCCTCCTCCTCCCCTGTCTCTGCTGTCTCTGGTTCTCTCTCTGTGCCCCTCCCCCACCTCCCCCCCCCCCCGGCTTCCCCCCCACCTTCCCAAGTCCTTTTGTACCCCCCCACGCTCCCCAGGGCTCCGTTCTCAGGAAGCCTCCTCCTCTCCCCATCTCTCTTCCCAGCCAGCCGTGTTGGGGCAGAGGGGGAGCAGGAGCACATTTCTTCTTGTCCAGGCCTAATATCTTAATGCAAGGCCATTACTCACCCGGAGTCCAGGCAGGGCAGGCCTCTCCCCTCCTCGTTTGTCATCCAGAGTGAAGCCTCTGCGTTGTTCCTCGGGGATCAGATTAAGGGATTGACAGTCAGGATGAACAAATTTAGCGGCCGGTGCTGCCTCCTCACTCCCTCCCACCCCAGCCTCTGGGGCTCCAGGTCCCTCAACCTTGCATAGGGGAGGTCTGAGGCCCCAGGGAGTCCTGTTGCAGCTTCTACTCCTCAGAGTGCCTGGCAAGGGGAAGGGGTAGTAGGAGCTTTTCTCCCAAGTGAGGAAGAGGAAAAAAAAGGAGCTGGGTCCAGAGTGACCTCTACCCCTGGGGGCTGTTGAACATTTACTATAAAAAATAGAGCAGCTAGCTCGAGAAGGCCCTTTATTAAGGACCCTTTGAAAGCCCTTTACCTGGATTCACTCATGCAATCCTTACAACTGCCCTAGGAGGTAGGCACTATTATTACCCCCATTTTACAGGGACTCAGAGAGGCGAAGTTACTTGACCAATGCCACACAGCTAGTGAAGTCTGTCAGCCATGGTGCTTTGTATTTTTGTTAATTTTCTCAACACAACGTCTGTGGGAGAGGGACCAATGTCATCCCCTCTGACAGGTGAGAAAACAGGCGTTTGTCTAGGTCTAGAGCCCTTGGGCATGGTTCTGTTCCCCTCTATGGTCCTGCCCTCCCTCCGTCTCTCATCTTTCCCAGGGACAAGCTCAGCTCCGCACTGCTGTCTGCAGAGCAAGTATTACTGTAGCCATGTGGGGGAAGCAAGAGTGAGGGGCTCCCTAGCCTGGCCTGGCCCGTCTGCCCCTCAGTTCCATCTCTGGGGCCAGATCCACACCCCCCCCCCCAGGGCTCTGGAGTTGCAGGGGCTGTGTCAAGAGTGACCCCAGATCATAACACCTCTCTCAGGCCTTGTCACGAGCACCTGCTGCCTGGAACCCAGACCCCAGAGCTGACAGCCAGGAGCTGCCTTCCTGGGAGGGGCCGGGGAGGGGCTGAGGCGCACACCTGGAGCCTTCCCACAGCCGCCTGGACACCAACTCTCTTCCACATCAGCCGGGTACTTTCCACATCAGCCGGGTTCCCATAGTAACCACTGGCTTGCTGTCTCCTAGCAACTGAGTGGTCCTCCGAGGGGGAGGCAGAGGAGTGGAGAGTGGCTGACATTTGAGGCCAGAGAACTCAGGTTCGCGTTTTGGCGATGCAATGTCAGAGCTGTGAGGTCTTTGGCCGGTCGCTTAACCTCTCTGAACCCCTGCTTTCCCTTCTGTGACATGGAGATGACACTGCTCAGGGATGAAGCGTTTGGGACAGAGCTGACAACCCGGGAAACCCAAAGGGTTATGCAAAGGTGTGGAAATAATGTGAGAGGGCCAGGGGGGCACTGTTGGGCCTGGGTGCGAGCGGAGGGAGGTGAAGTCTGGGTCCGGGTCCATCATGAGAGACCCCAGCCTTGCCCGGCGGGCACCCCCGCCCAGAATCCTTGGCCCTAGAGATCACCACGGCCCCCAAGGACTCTCCAAGACAAACCACACGCCGGGGATGGTTCTGCTTGTCCCCTTATAAAACCGCAGTGTGTTGGCTTCCGGAATCAGATATGTTCCGTGCCCTTGACGTGGACCGCTTCATTTTACCCACCGAGCTAGGTTCTGTTGTTATTGCGGGTGTCAGTTGTGGAACCGGGGCTCAGAGAGGCCATGCGCTGGGCTTGCTTGTCCCCGCTCTCCGCAGGCAAGAGGGGGCTGGAGCCCCGGCTCTGAGAGCCAGAGTCCTGCCACCTGTCCCTTTCTTTCTCCCTTGGATCGTGATCCAGAAGGAGTGAGTGTGAGAGGAGGGGTGACTAAGGAGGGAGGTGCCCGAGGAGGGGGGGCAGGAGACCCTGGGACAGGCCGCGGCACCTGAGGCAGGGGTCAGGGTGCCAGGGGGCAGGAGGGAAATCCGGCACCTTAACCGGTGCGGACAAAGTGCCTGGGGGCTGTGCCTCCCCCCCACCCGAACCCTCTCGGGAGGGCAGAGGCGGGGGGTGGGGGGGCGCTGGCTCGGGGATCAGCCAGGGTTCTCCGCACCCACTGGCGGAGGCAGGCAAGGGTCCAAGGGAGGGGTCAAGCCCGAGAGGCAGGTGCGAGGAGGGGGGAGCCTGAGGCCCGAGTGCCCTGGGGGAGGGTGCGACAATCCCCCTCCTCTCCCTGTGCCCAGAGGCCCGGCCCGACCCAGCCTGCCAGCTCCGCAAGTCCCGGTCCCTGTCTTCACCAGGCTGGGGCAGGGCTGAGCCGGACCCCCACCAATATTCCCCCGGGAGCTGGGTCTCCCCACCGCAGGCCAGGAGGCCCCCTCCCCCACGCTGCCCTCCGGGCTGAGCCTTTCCCCTCCGCACCCCCCACCCCCAGCTCAACCCCCCTCTGGGCCAGAGCCAAGGTCGCTGCGGCATCTCTGGCCGCTTGATTCAATTAACTAATTCCCGACAAGACAGATGTGCAATTCCCCACCGCCTGCCATTGGGCGGAGATGGAGCTCCCCGCGGGCGGGGGGCGGGGCGGTGACGTCAGGGCCGGTAGCTGACGTCATGGGCGCCCAGCCAGGAGTCCCGCAGCGACCCGGCCCTCCCCGGCTTCTGCAGTGAGTGCTTGCTTGCGCGTGTGGTGTGCACACCTGTAGCTCCATGCGCCACCCCTCTAGGGGACACCCTGGGTCTCGGGGGTCTCCACTAGGTCCACTAGGTCCACTAGGTCCACGGTTTGACTCCTAAGGGTGCGACCGCCCCCGCCCTGGCATTTCTCCTCTTTGCCCTCTGAATTTGCCACGGGGGGGGGGGGGGGCCGCCCCCCCGGGTCTCTTACCTTGGTGGAGCTTTCTGGTGAGTGCGTCACAGTGAGGTCCACGTGTGTGCATACACACCCAGGCATGCACACACAAGTGCACACAGAGCCTACCTGGACA
The DNA here is from genome assembly GCF_048418805.1 of Vulpes vulpes. Taxonomy (NCBI): domain Eukaryota; kingdom Metazoa; phylum Chordata; class Mammalia; order Carnivora; family Canidae; genus Vulpes; species Vulpes vulpes. The sequence goes on from NC_132788.1 coordinate 7,584,453, forward strand.
CACAGGTGTATGGCCTCGGAGCATACTTCCAGACGAGCACACAGTGGTGCCCAGGGGCACACACAGGGACACAGGGAGCCACGGTAGTATCCCAGCCACGCGTGCACACACATGTGCCCACGCATGCATGCCCTGCAGGCCCCCCAGTCCCTTAGCCCCTGGCCTCAGCCCCTCTTCAGACTCCTGGGCCTCCTGTGGGGGGTGGGGTGAGGAAGGGGCAGCAGAGGGGGAAGGGAGGCCTCGTCAAGGACACCAGCAAGGAAAGAGGAAAAAAAAAATGAAGTGGAAGAAATAAAATCAAAAGGCTTTTAAGGCTGCTCTCCCCAAGTAGTTGATGTCTTGGCTGCGATTGCCGGCAATGAAATATGGTGCTCTCTGATCGCTTAATGCACAGAGCCCTGCAGCCCCTCCCCCTGCTCAGAGGCAGTCCCCTCCCCTACCCCTCCACTCCCCTCCCCTCCTGATCCTCCCTGGCAGATCTGCCTCCTCGCTCCCAAATGGCCCAGAGTGCGTGGTGGAGGGCACAGCTGATGCTCACTTCCAGTCTGGCATTGACCCCAGGAGGGGCTCCAGAAGCCACAGCTGGCATGGGGACCCCAGCCCACAGTCTGGGCAGGAGGGGAGAGCCCAGGGCTGGGACCCCTGCCCATGCCTGGCAGTCGTGGAGCTCAGGGTTCTCCCTGCAAAGATGCTGGGTCTGGGGGCCTCAGGGCTGAGGCATCCATCCTCAGCCAGGAAGGGAAGGTCATAGGATCCATGTGTGCCTCATAGGGATCTTCAGCAGCCTCCATGGAGAGGCTGAGACTCTTGGAGATTGTGTGTGTGTGTGTGTGTGTGTGTGTGTGTGTGTGTGTGTGTTGATGGGGGTGGATGACGTGGGTGGGGTGGGGGGAACGGAGTCCTGGCCTAATTCTCAGCCTTTAGCTAAAAACTAATCTCAGTCATGGTTAAAAGGCCTGGCTTTCAGCCTCAGCTCGCATTCAGCTCCATCACTTCCTGGCTCTGTGACCTTGGGCATCTGTGAACCCGGTTCCACACCGGCAAGGATGGAGCGAATCATAGAACTGGCCTTATAGGGTTATTGGAGGATTAAAAGAAAATATATGTGAAGCGCCTAGCACGAGGCCTGTGCAGGGCGGGAGGAGGGCCATAGCGGGGCTAATTACGTAACTGCCCACTGGCCCCGCGCCCTGGCCCTGGACTTGGAGGGCCCGCTGCCCCTTCCCCTTCCCCAGGCGCTCTCCTCCCCCACCCTTGCTTCCACACCCCACCCCGCCCCCAGGCAACTGTTCACTCTGCGCCTTTCTGTCAGGGCTGCCAAATTGGCCAAATCTCCGTAATGCTAAAAAATTGGCCCATTAGCTGGCAGGGAACATTGACAGGAGCGGGGAGCGGAGTGTATTGCTGCCACAGATGTGCCAAGAGGGCCAGAGGGAGGGGGCTCCAGGGCTCCCCTGGGAAACCAGCGATGCCCAGGGAATGGTCAGTTGCCAGGGTGTGTGTGGGTGTGGGTGTGTGTCTGGGGCCCTATTCTATGCCAGACATACTGCCAGGGGCTTCCACACCATCACTTCATATAAACCCCACAAAGGCCCTGAGAGTTTGGCCCTGTAATTGTTCCCATGTTACAGATGAGGAAGGTGAGGCTCAGAGCACCGTTGCTCAGGAGAGGACTTACCCCTGGTCTGAAATTCCACTGGGCTCCCTGGAGCCCCCTTCCCGGGTATCCCAGTGGCTCCCCAAATACCCCAGAGGCCTTGCTCCTGAAGTCTCTGCCCTCTGTCCCATCCCTGTCCTGCCTGTCCTGCCTCATGGGGGTGTCCCTCACTGGGGCAGCTGGCCAGAAAGGTGGTCTTGTTGGGATCAGCCATGCCCAGTTGCTCCTCAGTGGAGAGAAATGAGGTGTGTGGAGGTCACCAGGTGCCTGGAGGAGGATGGGGAGGGAGGCTCAGGGCTTCTGGCTGGCCCCCGCCTTCCCTCTTGGGGGAGCTTAGACAGGGGCTGCCCACCTGAGGCATTCCCCAGACTGGGGGCCTAGTCATGGGCCCCGGCTCTTCCCTGATCTCCTTGTTTAGGATCTCAGACAGACACGTGGTTCCCATTCTCGGATAAGAAAACTGAGGCTTAAGGAGGCCCAGTGACCTGTTCACAGCTGGGCAATGGTGGCTCTGGTGTTTAATCCAGATTAGTATGACACCAGAACCTGAGGTTTTAATCCTATTGCTCTAGTGATGGGGAGCGACCTCACTGGGTGTCACGTCCTATTCGGAGACAGTTTTAATCCTGAAAATGTGTTCATTCATTCTTTCATCCCTTAAATGTTAAGCCCCTCCTAATGCCAGCACCATGCACTGGAACACAAGATGAATAAGGCCCTTCCCTACCCGGGCCTGGCTGCTCCATGCGGTAAAGATCAGCCCTGCCTCACTAGCAGACCCAAGGAGGCCCCCCTAATCTGCACCTCTGCCTGCCCACCCTCCCCTTCTGCATCTACTTGCATATGGTATGCCATTGCGCTGAGCTACATGGATCCGGGAGTCTCCATGCCTGCCCTGGAAAAGCTGAGACACCTGTTAGTGGGGTTCGGGGCCCCTCTGGTCCTTCCTCTGCAGTCCCCAACATCCCACCCCCACTGCCAACAGACCTCAGGCAGGGTGGTAGGTACCTGATGATGCTGACGGTGGGGATCGTGTGCTGATGGGGTGGATATGGGGGTGATGGAAAGGAGGGGGTGATGCAAGCCCAGGCCCAAATGAGGGGAAAGAACCGGCAGAGAGAAGAGAGAAAGGGGTGGTGATGCATGCAGAGAGGTGCCGCTCACTGACCTTTCACCTGCCCCACCCAGTAAGGCCCATTTCCTCAGCTAGCCATGGGAAGGCTGGGACCTTGCTCCTTTCCAGCCGGGGTCTGACCAGGCACCTGGAGCATGCGCATAGGTCCCGACAGACAGGGTGAACCCCAGCTCTCCTGCACCAGGGGCCCTGTCAGCAGGGGACCAGGGGTCCAAAGTGACAGGCACGGTACTGGTGCAGGGGCCTTGGGCAAGGGTCCCAAGGTTGTGGCCTTTCCCTCAGGGCTCTGAGGAGGGTGGAGGCAGAGCTGTGGAATAAGGTAGGCTCTGCAGGAAGGGACGGTCATGTGGGCTGGCATGGGCAGGTTGACATGGTGCTTCTGAATTTGGGATCAGACCGGTTCAAATCCAGTTCCACCACTGACAAGCAGGGGTGAGGGGGTGGGGGACGACTCACTGTTTCATAATCTCCTCGAGTCTCAGCTTCATCACTGTCCTGGCACACGGGATGATAATGCTATCTACTTGGTAGTAGTGATTTTTGCAACAATCCTGCAAGTTGGAGGCTCAGCAAAATGCCTGGCATGGAGGAGGCACTCCGGAGAGGTCACTGTCTTCATTCTTATGGCCTTTGTTGGCTCCTCTGGGCTGCCGCAGATCCTGCCAGCACCAGACCCCAGGTGCTCACGGCTGGGAGAGGGGCTGGGCTGGCGACCCCTGCCACTGGGCCTCTTGGCAGGCGGGCTGGGCTGGCAGGCTGGGCTCAGATGGCCCACCTCCCTGTCCCCTCCCTGTGCCAGGCAGCCCGGCCCTCCATGGCCCCCACCTCCTGGCCTCCCCCTGCGCCCTCTCCACAGGCTGGTGAGGGCTCTGACGTGTGAAATAAAAAGGGATTTTAATTACCTCTCAGCAAAACAGCAATTAGAGAGAATCACAGCCCAACAACAGTCTCCTCCTCCACTGCCCCCGCCAGGTCTTTCTCCCCTTTTTCTCTGGCCCCCACCCCAGCTCTGAGGCTGGATGGAACAGGAAGTCCTCTGAGTCAGCTCAGGACCCTGTGCCCCGGGTCTGGAGACCGGGAGCCAAAGGCCATGAGCTGGTCTGTGCTAGGGACAGGGCAGAGGGGACAAAGAGCTACACAGGGAAGCCCCCCGATGGCTGAGGGCTGGTCACTCAGGTGGGGTCTCCCTGTGTATCTGCACCTTGGAGACAGCCAGTACCCATATGTTGGGGGTCCACATGTACTCCGGTACCTGCCCATCCCTTGTGTGCACGCACATGCACATGTGTGTACGTGTGTGTGGCCTGTGTGACCGATGTGTGTGCACGCAAGCGTTTAGCACCCCAGGGCAGTGCAGCCCTCAGGATGAGCCCTCTGCGCTGGGGAAGCTGCACAGTTTTCAACAGGCTTTTAAAATAATTGCCTGTGACCCTGAGCTGAAGCTGGAAGCTCGTGTCCACTGGGCACCCCCGCCCGGGGCCCCTGCTGCCTGGGGTCACTTCTTGGTCCATCTGCACAGCCTGCAGCACTGCATTGGGGGGGGCGGGGAGGGTGGGGTGGGTGTGTCCACAGGTGGCCTGAGGCTGGGGGCGGCGGTGGTGGGTGGCTGATTGAAGAGGTAATTGCAGGCAGCAGGCCCTAGCTAATGCATGTTATGATTAAGCCCCATTATGGAGGGAGGCCGCTGGAGCATGGGGGCGGGGGCGGGGGGAGGGCAGGGAGGCTGATTCTGGGGGGGCCTGCGCCAAGGCTGATAGTCTTTCTCATGGGGTGGGGGAGCAGGCTGCCACTGCCGCCTCTGTGGTCCCCTCCCCCTCCAGGACTGTCGGGTCGGGAGCCTGCCCAGCTGAGAGGGGAGAGCTGAGCTGTGTCCCCCGCACACACACCCCTGGGCGACGGTCTGAAAGCCCTATTCTGTGCTCTAAGGGGCCCAACCCGGGGTTAGCAGCAATTTCCTGGCCATTAATCTTGGGGTTCCTGTGGCTGTCAGGGGCCCCCTGGCCACCGTAAGTCTCGGCACCAGGGGATAGCATGTCATTGGGCTGCAGAAGCCAGGATGGCTGCAATGAGGTGGCTGACACCAGAGACCCCAGCCCCACCCCATCTCACTGGGTGCCATAGGTGCCACTCAGGCAGCCCTCCTGCCCATCGGCTGAGGATGGTCCAGGCCAGAGCCCCCTGATCTCCTGCGATGTGGGCCTTGGAACTGGGCTTGCTTGTCCCTGGGGAACAGGCCTCGGAACCTTTCACTTCACAGAAACCCAGGGAAGTTACACACTTTCCCAAGAACACACAGTAAAGGTTGGATCAGACCTTGTGTTACCCTCGTATCCTAGCTTGGTCACTTGCCAGCTGTGTGACTTTATGAGTGTCACTTAACCTCTCAGGCCTCAGTTTCTGCCTCTGAAAAATGGGGATAATAGTGGCATCTACTCCTAGAATTGTTATGAGGATTTAAATGAGACAAAGTAGCACTTAGAGTCCAAAACCTTTTCCAGAAGTCAACTACTCCTACTTTTAGCATGGCCTCTGCTCTTTGACCTGTGTCCTTTGTGGTAGGCAGAGTTCTAAGATGTCGCTTAAGATTCCTGGCCCCTGTTGTACATACACACACAGACTCTCCCCATTTTTCAATCAAACACAAACCTGGGTACTGTTATGAAGAGATTTTGTAATTGTAATTAAGATTCTGAATTAGTTGAACTTAAGATAGGAAGGTTATTAGATCTAATTACTTGGGCCCTTTAAAAGCAGTTTCTCCGGCTAGTCGATGAGAGGAAGACAGATTCAAAGCATGACAAGGATTCAGTGCCAACAAGATTGTCCACTGATGACTTTGGCTGGAAGGGCCACCAGGCAAGGGGTGCAGGTGACCTCTAGTTGCTGAGAGCAGCCCCTGGTTGACAGCCAGCAAAGAATGGACACCTTGATTCTACACTGAAGGAATTGGATTCTGGCCCAACCAGTGAACTTGGAAGAGAAGCCTGAGCCCCAGGGAGAGAGCCCAGCCCCCACCCACCCTGACTTCAGCCCCATGAGGCCTTGAGCCAAGAACCCAGCCAAGTGGAGCCTGGAATTCTGACCTACAGAAGCTAAGATCATAAATTTGCTGTTTTATTTTATTTTTTATAAGGCTTTATTTATTTATTTATTTGAGACAGAGAGAGTGCATGTGAGCATGACCTGAGGAGGGGCAGAGGGAGAGGGAGAAGCAGCTTCCTGCTGAGCTGGGATCCGGGATGTGATGCTCTATCCCAGGACCCTGAGATCATGACCTGAGCCAAAGGCGGACGCTTGGCAGACTGAGCCACCCGGGTGCCCCAATTTGCTGTTTTAAGTTCCTACATTTGTGGAAATTTGTTACACAGAAAACTAATAACCCTCTGTGGTAGTTCTGAGGGAAGGCCCTGGGACATCCTGCCTGGAGGGGAGCTGCGTGGCGCTGGGCTAAGGGCAGCCCCAGGTGAGGTTAGCGCCTTCAGACGTGTGGCTGGTGGCACTTCTGAGGAGAGGAAAGGATGGCAGAGACTGGAAGCCAGGCTTCCGGCTCGGGACACCAGTGTGGGGCCAGCGCCCCTGGATTGCTGCCAGCTGTCCTCACCTCTGACCTATCATCCATAGAATGTCTGTGGGGGCCCCTCACCATCCCCTGCCTCAGCCCACAGCTAGAGCTGGGCGTGGGTGGTCCCGGTGACATGCAGGTGTTCAGTGGGAACTCTGGTCCTGGCACTCTATCCCACAGTTCCACTCCAGGGAGTCTCTGACAGTGCCCCCTGCAAAGCACGCGGTCTAGAGGGAGGTCCCACCCAGGGTCACAGCCCTGTGCCTGGCCCCCTGAGGCCCTCTGAGGCCCTCGGTCTCCTCCCGGCCACAGCCGTGCTTTCCTACAAGGGGCAATTAGTGGCCTCGGCTTTAATTAGCTAAAGATCCCCTTCAGCTCCAATCACTTGAAATGATGGTGGAGTGCTGGGGGAGGGGACTTCGGCCCAGTGACCCTGTGAGGCAAAGAAGAGGCCCTTCAGGTCCCACTGGCTTTTCTGGGCTCTGCCCATCCCAAGCCCCCTTGCTTCTTGCAGTCCCCGGCAATGGGCCCTGCTGATCCTGGCAGGAAGTTCCCCAGGCTCTGGGGTCCACCTTCCTATATCCCCCAAACACCCCTGGCTTTATCCTCATCTTGTACTAGGAGCTGACTCCCTGTCACGGCCTGTCCATCAAACAGTAAACCCAAGAGGCCTTGGTCTCAGAACTGAAGACCCACAGGCCTCAGCCTGTCTCCCTTCTTTCCTCCCTACCCCCCACTGCCAACGCCCTGCTTTGACTCTGCCCATCTGGCCTCCACCCCCAAGTGCATTGTGGTCAAGGCGGTGACACTCGGGCTGGGCAAGGACAGGGTGCTGGGAAATCTGGGGTCCCAACAGAGCTAAGGAAGAGAGGCTGGGAGAATGCCAAGTCACAAGATAACGTCAGGTGGGGACAAATGCTGTACAAGATGTACCCAGAGCAACAGACAGAAAACTGTGTTTTCTGGGTGCTCCAGACAGGGAGATCCAGAAAGAGCCCTTGGAGGTGGGGACATCTGGACGGGAGGCCAGGGCCTGGCTGCAGGCCCTGAGATCCCTCCTGAGGTCTCTGGGTAGAGCCACCATGGCACGTGCCTGGTGCCCCGGATGCAGTCCCCCGCCCCCCAACACAGTTCCCGGGCTGAGCTCAGAGCTGGGCCCCTGTCTGTGTTGCCTTCACTTGGGTCCCAGGCACCCTGTCTGTCCCCTCCAGAGCCGACCCTTCATCTCCTGGCCATCGTGTATGCATCCCCAAGACGCTGAATACAGCAGGCGGGCTTCAAGCTCAGCTTCAGGGCTCGGGAGCCGCGTGAACAGGGCAACTTTCTTTCTTTCTCTGGGCTTCGGTTGCCTGCAAGTAAATTGGGGTCAATGCCAGGGACCCCGTCCTAGGATTTCTAAGGTTCAATGTGGTAAAGCAGGTAGAAGGCCTGGCTGCTCCCACCTCTTCTATTTTGGGGGTTCCACCCACAGTGGTGGGGGTCCTGTCTGGATGGGGGCAAGGCCTGCTCTTTTCAGGCCAGCCTGGCACCGGGTTCCAGGCTGGGCACACAGGGGCACAAATCTCTCCTGCAAGCAGAGGCCCTCAGCAGGCACCTGTCCAACCAGGGGGGCTGTTAGGGGATTCCGGAAGCCTGAGAGGGAACCGGAGGACAGGAGGGCTGGAGCTGGGGTCCTCAGGCCCAGGGGATGGATAGCACAAAGGCATAGATTTGGGGGTCCAGTCCCCTTGAAGAGGAGGGACATTTAGGGGAGCATGACCCAGGGCCCTGGAAGAGGGTCTGAGGCCAGACTGAGGAGGCCCCAGGAGCCATGATGAGGGGTCACAGAGGAGGGTATGGGGTGGGAACGGGCAGGAGGCAGCAGCACCTGGGTGAGCAAGCTGAAGGAGGACAGCAGCTTCCTCCAGCAAGGATGGGCAACTAGGGACCAGAATGGAGTCAGGATGGATGCGGAAGGGAGGAAGTAAGGCTGAGATGTTGCCGGACTCAGATTGGGCCCAGACGTAGAGAATGAGGACACCAGGGAGTCAGAGGTGAGCCAGGTGGGCCCTGGGGCAGAGCTGGGAGCCAGGCCAGCACGGGGGTACAGCCTCCAGGGGATGGAGAGGAGTCGGAGCCAGGGAGGGCAGGGCAGGTGGGCCAGGAGGGAGGGTGAGAGGCAGGGAGGACTTCTCTGGGGGAGGTGCTGCTGTGGGCCTCCGGGTACAGGGCACCAAATCACCCCTCTTGTGATGTCCCATTGATTTTAAAAAATAAAGCGATGCCCACGTGGGCCTAGAGGCTCATGCTAAAGTGCTCATAGAGCTTATTCTATGTTACCTTGGGGAGGCCTGGGAGGGGGACATGTGTGAAGGAGGGCTTCACATTTGTTTTCCACCTACTTATATAGTGTAAGTCCCTTAAAACCAGGATATATTTATATTATTTCCTCTTTTTTAAAAAAAAGATTTTATTTATTCATTTGAGAGAGAGCAAGAGAGCACAAGCAGGAGGATTGGCAGAGGGAGAGGGAGAAGCAGGCTGCCCACTGAGTGAGCAGTCAAATGCAGGGCTCGATCCCAGGACCCTGAAATCATGACCTGAGCCAATGGCAGATGCTTAACTGACTGAGCCACCCAGGCGTCCCTATATGTTTCTTGTATGAAATAAAAACTGAGCCAGAGGTTGGTAGATGGCCCCAGAGAAGAGTCTGTGCCTAGTGGGATGGAAGCCTGCTACATGGTAGGAGAAGTGAGGGGAGCTGGGGCAGAGAGCAGGGATGGCCCCTTCTTGTCATCTGATGGACCCCAGGGCCGAGGAGAAGTGTGTGTAGGATCTGAGAGCCTGGGCAGGTTTGTAGGTGGGGGCGCTGTGCCTGGTTCCAGGAGGCCTGGGCCTGGGCGATACTTTGCCTGGGGGTAGCGGGAGGAGGCGGGGGTCCTGGGAGCTGACCACAGCTGTGTCAGATCTTTCTGTGTCTACGCGGTGTGTCATCTGTGCTGCGCTCTGGGCTACACAGCAGAGTAAGGTGTAGGCAGTGTGGTGGGGGCTCAGGGGGGCAAGCCCCCAGCCCATGGACACGTCACCTGACCAGACAGGAGAGGCTGACATCCCAAGAAGGATGAGTGGCAACTGGCCAACGTAAGAGGACAAGAGGTGATGTGAGAAGGGTGTTTCAGCAGCAGAAGCTTAGCACTTAGCAAGTGCTAAGGCCCTGAGGTGCAGAAGAGGTGGCTAAGTTCTGGGAAATGAAACTAGATCAGGGTGCCCAGAAGAAGAGAGAGGTGGGAGGTGGGGAGACAGAGCGGGAAGGGCAGGGAAGGGCGGGGAAGAGGTCACTGCCCCATGGGCGCACTAGGTGTGGGAGTTCTATCATGAGAGGAGAGGAGGGGTGCCAGGAGCCTGAGGCCAGTGGGAGGCTGGGGCAGCGTCCAGGTTGGAGCCAGGTTTGGGGGCTGAACCGCACCGTGGTGTTGGGACCCAACAGAGGGGCTCAGCTAAGGGTCTGCACGGGGGAGGTTCTGGAGTCCAGCTCCATGAGGGCCAGGCACTTTGGGGAGGAGATGGAGCGGGCCAGAGAGCCCAAGTGCTACCCTCGAGGCCCAAATATCTGCAGTAAGTGGGGTGCAGGAGCCAGGGTCCAGCCCTCCCTATCCCCCCCTGTCTGGTCAGGTGGATACCCCACTGGGAGCTCAGGCAGGAAAGAGGGCACCCCTTCACACCACCTAGTCACAGCAAGAGGGAAGAATAAAGGCACGGGCCGGGTTCTGGGGCACGTGGGCCTTTGGGGGCCCCCCCAGCCTGCGGTGGGCACCTGGCTTTCCCACAGAAGTCTGAGTCAGCATCGTGGCGGCTGCCTAGAGGCTCCGGCCTTCCCCCGCCCCCTCCCCGCCACCCCGGCCACTTGGGAGAGTCATTTCATTTCTCAAATTAAAAATCCATTTTGTGCTGTGAATAATAGATGGGATGAGCACTGGGAGGCTGGGCAAAGGACAGGAAGCTGGTTGGGGGGTGTTTTCCAGGACACAGAAGATACTGCAGAACAGTCTGTGGTGGGAAGGGGAGCTGGCTGGGCAGGGTGGAGGTTGGGGGGCATCTCCCAGAGCAGAGGCAGGACTGAGGACTTCAGCTCCTGTGGGGCTCCTAGACCTGTGTGCTGGGGTGACACGCAAGTGGGGGCCCAGTCTATCCCCTTTTGTGCAGGCCAGAGGGGTGCAAAACCAGTTCTGATCGCAGCTGGGGCTCCAGGCTGATCCAGGCCTGGCTTCAGCTTGGGGACCCCCCCTTTGGAAGGAAGCATTTCGCGTCATGCTTGGTAAAAGCTCAGCAGACACGCCATTGGTGTGAGACCTGTTGTTCCCAGAGAGGGGGGCTGCTCTTTGCCCCTTCCCCAGCACCCAGACCTGGTGACCCCCTACCCAGGAGGGGCAGGCTGGGATGTGGCCCGTGGTCAGGGAAGAGGCTGACTTGAGGGTTTTGGGGGTCGAACCGCACCCCTCACCTTGCCCCTTGTGCCCCCTCAGGCCTTCTCTCTCCAAGGCAGCTCTGGTGGATGCTCCCCAAACTCCTGCATCCCCGGTCCCCAGTTGCCTGGCTCAGGGCTTGGCTGGGTGCTGCTGAGTCCTGTCGTCCTCCTGTTCCTGAGTTAGGGGGTCACCTTGACAACTGGGGGTGGGGAGGAGGAGCGCTGGAACTGGATGCCTCCAAGAGCGCATATGGGGGAGCTGGAGGCCAGACCCTGGCGTTCTCCTCACCTGGGCTCAGCTTTTCTTTCTGAGAAAGGAAGGAGCAAAGGACCTGGTCGCTCTCTAAAGGTGGACTGTCTAGGGGGTGCAGGACTGGGTGCTCATGGGCCCAATCCCCGGGCCACTCTGGTGGGCCCTGGTTACCGGGCTCAGGACTGGGCTGTCCTGGGAGTCCCTGGGGCCGGTGGGGGGGGGGGTGTGTGAGCTGCTGCACAGAGCTGGCGGGATGGGGTGAGGCAGGCAGCTAGGGCGGCCAGGCTGAGAGTTGGGGGGGCAGACAGGAGAACAGATCAATGGCAGCTGGGAGCCCCAGAGAGGGATGGCCCGGAGGGTTCCTGCAGCTGACCCCAGAGGGAGGAGGGGCTGAGGGCTTGGGTCCCCCACCCCCTAGTGGCTGGAACAGCAGGGTCCCCAGGGAAGCCCGTTTGCCTTTGTGCCTTTCTGTCGGAAGAGAGTCGGCTCCCTGAGACAATATCCATTTTTATATTTCTTGGAAATTTCACGGCATTCATTTCAGGGAAAATAAAAGCTGTCATTGCTGGAGAAATGATACCAATCAGGGCCTGAAAAGGCTGGAAAATTATCCTCCTGGAGACGGAACGTTGAGGGGAAAAAATGCAGATTAAAAGCACAAAGAGCCACTTTGCCACCGCCCTGCCCTCCCCTCCTCCCTTACGGAATCACCACGTTTTACATAATTCCACCTCTCCTTGGTGGAATTAATTGGACCCAAGAAGAACGCGTGGGGCCGGGGAGGACCTGAAATGGCTGGAGGTGGAGGCAGAGAGTCTCCAGAGCAGTGGCATCGAGATGGACAGAGGGACAGACACAGGAGATGCAGGATGGGGGCGGAGGTGGCCACTCGGGGCCAGGCTGCTGAAGAGCCCCAGGGAGGGGACGCGGTGATGGGTCCTTTGAACCCCTGCCTGGTTGTGGTTTTTACCAGCGGGGGCTCCATGGCAGTCTTGGGCTGTCTCATCGGTTAGGCCTGTCCCCCACACGTGGAACTGGCAGGCCTGTGAGCACTGGCGCCTTGTGGGGTCCCCTGCTAGGGACACGGGAAGGCGAGAGGGTGGGAAGGACAAGACCAAGAGAGCAGAGACTCCAGAAACAGGTCCAAGAAGCCCCGAAGTCCCTGTGCCCCACATGGCCCAGCCCTGCAGGTACAGGGGGGTGAGCCAGGGAGAAGTGTGCCCTGCCTCAGGGGCTGGGGGCTGGGGAGGGGGAGGTCGCACACGGAAAGAGCAAGTTGTCTGGTTAGAAGGTAGCCGGTGAATAAATTCAGAGGCGCCCCAACCCTGACCCCTACACTGGTCCTATACGCGGGCCCTGAGGCCTGCACTCTGAGGACCAGGGCTGCAGGGCGGGCAGGCAGGCAGCCTCCGTCCCTCCCGGTCCCCAGCGGGGAGGGGCTCTTGCATTATTCCTTGATCCTTTTTTCTCTCCCTGATCAGGGGCTTCCGGAGCAGGGGGCGCGGAGGCCAACCAAGGTTTGGGGGTGGGGTGCAGTCTCAGCCGCATGCCCCTTCCTGCAGTGGCCTCCGAGGCTCTCCCTCCACCGAGGTGAAGGCCAGCCTTCACCAAATCCCCAGGCGCCCTCGGGAGGGCTGGCCAAGGGCAGGGGCTAGAGGGGAGGCCCCGACGCCCGTTTACTGAAGGCTGCTCTGCCAGGCGCCAGCGGCGAGCGTCCGCGCTGTGTGAGCGCACCCCACGGCCTTGGGGGGGCCGTCCCCGGGCGGCGCTCCGGTCCTGTGGGCTCGGCTGGGACAATCCACGAGGCTCCGAGGCTCAGCTCGAGCCCTTTGCAGGTGGGCTGGTCGGCGGCGCCTAGTGGGGGCATCAGATCAGAGGGGAACCCCTTCCCGGGAGTCTCGGGCGCCCCGCTCTTCCCGGGACGCGGCTGCATCTGGGATCCCCGATCCCGGAGCCCGTGCCAGCCCCTCGGGAGCGGGTCCCGCCGCCGCCGTCTCCGCCCCCGAGCTGCCAGGTAGCGGGGATGAAGGGTGGAAGGAGGAGGGGGCGCGGGGGGCGGGCGGAGGAGGGTGGAGCCGCCGGCGCGCCCCCTCCCTCGGGGCCAGCGGGCGGCGCGGCACAGAGGCGGCGGCGGGCGCACGGAGAGCTGCTGCCCGCCCGGCCCCGCTGCGCTCCGCTCCGGCCCGGGCTCGGCCCGCTCCGTTCCCGCTCGGTTCCCGCTCGGTTCCCGCTCGGCCCGGGCGCGCACCTGCCGGGTAAGTGGCATCCGAGGCCGCCGCCGCCACCACCGCAGCCACATCCGCCGCCTCCGCCGCCGCCGCCGCGCCGAGCCTCCGGGCTTTGTCTGCGTCCCCGCGGCACCGGCTCCGGCTGCGGCTGCGACTCCCGGGCTCGGCCCTCCGGCTCCGCGCGCTGCGCCCGAGGCTCCCGAGGCTCCCGAGGCTCCGCGCCCGGACCTTGGGGCGCGCGGGGCCGGCTCGCTCCGCGCCGGGGGTGAAACTTCGCCCAAGTTTGGGTTCTGGGGAAAACCTGTTGAAGCCGGGAGCGGCCCTGGGCGGGGGCGGAGGGTTCCCGGTTCCCGGTTTTCGGGGCCGTCGGGGGTTTGTCCACCGCCCGGGGTCGGTCGGAGCGCGCCGCTTGGGGACGGGGCTGGTGGGCATCCTGGCCCTTGCACAGAGGACGGCTGGGGGTGGCCCTACGGACATCCGCAAGGACAAAGTTTGGTTCTTTAGCCGCTTTACCTAGCGTCTGGCTCCTGCGCGGCTCCTGGGCCGGCGTAGACTCGCCCTTGGCCGCGCCTCCCTCCCCGGCCTCCGTTTCCCCTCCCCCACCCGGCCCTGGCTGTAGCGGGTCGCAGACGAGCGAGGCAGTGGGGGGAGGCCGGCCTCCGCGGAGGGCCTCCCGCGCGCCGGCCCGTGCCCCGCGCCCCTCCGCGTCGCAGCGGCCTCCCGGGTGGCACCCGGGCGCAGGGCGGCAGGAGGCAGGTCGGGGACGCCGCGGCGCGTGCGGGAGCTGGTGGCCCCCCGGGGCCTCCCGCCTGCCCCACTCTCGGGCGCCCACGCAGGCCGGGCCCCAGGCCCTCTCCGGTCGGAGCCACGGCGCGGCGCGGCCTCTGGACCCCTCCGCGTGGCGCCCGTGAGCCCCGTCGGGCCCGCGCCTCTGACCCGCGCCCCCTCCCCGCAGCCGCGGCCCGGGAGCCATGCGGAGGCCCGCCCGGAGGCCGGCGGCGCGGCGCGGCGCGTAGCTGAGATCGCCGAGGGCTGCGCGGCGGCGGCGGCCGCAGCATGGAGACCCCCTACTCGATGACGGCGCACTACGACGAGTTCCAGGAGGTCAAATACGTGAGCCGGTGCGGCGCGGGGGGCGCGCGCGGGGCCTCGCTGCCGCCCGGCTTCCCGCGGGGCGCGGGGCGCGGCGCCTCCGGGGCCCGGGCGGGGCTGCCGCGCTGGAACCGGCGCGAGGTGTGCCTGCTGTCGGGGCTGGTGTTCGCCGCCGGCCTCTGCGCCATCCTGGCCGCGATGCTGGCGCTCAAGTACCTGGGCCCGGGCGCGGCGGGCGGCGGCGGCTGCTCCGAGGGCTGCCCCGAGCGCAAGGCCTTCGCGCGCGCCGCCCGCTTCCTGGCCGCCAACCTGGACGCCAGCATAGACCCGTGCCAGGACTTCTACTCCTTCGCGTGCGGCGGCTGGCTGCGGCGCCACGCCATCCCCGACGACAAGCTCACCTACGGCACCATCGCGGCCATCGGGGAGCAGAACGAGGAGCGGCTGCGGCGCCTGCTGGCGCGGCCCGGGGGCGGGCCCGGCGGGGCGGCCCAGCGCAAGGTGCGCGCCTTCTTCCGCTCGTGCCTCGACATGCGCGAGATCGAGCGGCTCGGCCCGCGGCCCATGCTCGAAGTCATCGAGGACTGCGGGGGCTGGGACCTGGGCGGCGGCGCCGAGCGCCCGGGGGCCGCGGCGCGCTGGGACCTCAACCGGCTGCTCTACAAGGCGCAGGGCGTGTACAGCGCCGCCGCGCTCTTCTCGCTCACCGTCAGCCTGGACGACAGGAACTCCTCGCGCTACGTCATCCGCGTGAGTGCGTCCCCTCCGCGGTGACCCCGGGGGCCCGGACCGGGAAGGAGGGGCGCCACGGCCCGGCACGCGCACCCCGCGCTGGGCCACCGTGCAGTGGGGCGGGGAGGGGGAGCGCGCACCCCCGTGCATGGGGCGGGGAGGGGGGAGCACGGCCCCCCGCGCTGGGCCACCGTGCAGTGGGGTGGGGAGGGGGAGCGCGCACCCCGCGCTGGGCCACCGTGCACCGGGGCGGGGAGGGGCAGCGCGCACCCCCGTGCATCGGGGCGGGGAGGGGGGAGCACGGCCCCCCGCGCTGGGCCACCGTGCACCGGGGCGGGGAGAGGCAGCGCGCACCCCCGTGCATCGGGGTGGAGAGGGGGGAGCACGGCCCCCCGCGCTGGGCCACCGTGCAGTGGGGTGGGGAGGGGGAGCGCGCACCCCCGTGCATCGGGGCGGGGAGGGGGGAGCACGGCCCCCCCGCGCTGGGCCACCGTGCACCGGGGCGGGGAGGGGGAGCGCGCACCCCCGTGCATCGGGGCGGGGAGGGGGGAGCACGGCCCCCCCGCGCTGGGCCACCGTGCAGTGGGGTGGGGAGGAGGAGCGGGCACCCCGCGCTGGGCCACCGTGCAGTGGGGTGGGGAGGGGGAGCGCGCACCCCCGTGCATCGGGGCGGGGAGCGGGGAGCACGGCCCTCCGCGCTGAGCCACCGTGCATCGTGGTGGAGAGGGGGAGCGCGCACCCCGCGCTGGGCCACCGTGCATCCGGGGCGGACGGGGAGGGGGAGCGCGCACCGGCATCGCGCGGGAGGAGGCCGCAAGTAATTTCCCTCGAGTAATTGCGGTGTTTAGTGGAGCCGCGGGAGCCGCAATTTCCCCACCCGGCAGCAGGCCGCGGGAGCACGGAGCGCACGGAACGAGGGGTGTGCCAATGGACTGGGGCGGGCCAGCGTGCCAGTGGCCCCAGCGCTCCGCGTGGCCCTCTCGAGTGCCCTTCATAGGTGGGGATGGTGCAGGCTTCCGGGAGGAAGGATGGGGGTACGGGCTCCCCGCCGCCTCCCACTGTCCCTGCCAGAGCCGTGGGGGCTTCTAACAGCTTCTCTGGATGGAGGCAGGGGTAGTGTATTTGTGCTCCTGCGGCTTGTGACAGTGGACATCTGGCACATCCCCTGGTTGGCCATTTGGACAGAACTTCAGTCTGTTTGCAGGAACCTGGCATGGTGACCTCTGATCGCTGACCTCTGACCTCCTCCTTCTCCCCAGATTGACCAGGATGGGCTCACTCTGCCAGAGAGGACCCTGTACTTAGCTCAGGATGAGGAGAGTGAGAAGGTGTGGGGGCATGGGCTGGGATTGCAGGGAAGGCCTGGGGTTCCAGGAGAGAGGGACTAGGGCCTGACACTGACCCCACTCGTGAAATGTCCCCTCTGGGTGCAGATCCTGGCAGCGTACCGGGTGTTCATGGAGCGCCTGCTCAGCCTCCTGGGAGCCGAAGCCGTGGAGCAGAAAGCGCAGGAGATCCTGCAGCTGGAGCAGCGGCTGGCCAACGTGAGCAAGGGCACAGCCATGGGCTTGGGGGAGGGGAATAGGCAGGGGGGGTCAACTCTCATCTCCACCCCCAGATCACAGTGTCAGAGTACGATGACCTCCGGCGAGATGTCAGCTCCATGTACAACAAGGTGACGCTGGGGCAGTTGCAGAAGATCACCCCCCATGTGAGTGCAGACCACCGTGATGGGGGGTACGGATCTTGGGGCTCCCGGCCTGTCCCTTCCTCAGGGCCGAGCGAGGCCTTCCATGGCCATGGATTACTGTGTCCTCCTGTGTCTCTCTCGGACTCCCTCCTGTTCTCTGTGGTCCCTGCTACACCCAGTCCTACTGTCCTCTACCCACGACAGCTGCAGTGGAAGTGGCTGCTGGACCAGATCTTCCAGGAGGACTTCTCAGAGGATGAGGAGGTGGTGCTGTTGGCCACAGACTACATGCAGCAGGTGTCCCAGCTCATCCGCTCCACACCCCGCAGGTACAGCAGCCAATCACCCACCCCTGCACACCTGCTCCTCGGGGCCCCTCCCGTGCACCCTCTACATGTCTGCTTGGTGAGCTTTGAATTCCCGTTTTCACTTCTGTCCTGTGGCCACACTGGGGAGGCATGTGAAGAGCACTGGAATAGGAGTCCAGATCCCTAGATTCAGACGAGGCTCTCACCTGCTCCCTGGGCCCCTGGGCAGGGCTTGTGAGCTTCCTGAGGTGCAGTTTGCTCATCTGGGGATAGTGAGGTTGAGTGAGTCCAGACTTTAGAGGGGCCACCTAGGGAAGAGCTTCCCTGATCTCTGCCCACCTTGGGGAGGAGCAGAGCGCCTCTCAAGGCCAGGCCTGGGGCAGATAGTCACCTGGAGTGCCCATTGTCCTACCCTGTCTCAAGTCAGCACTGGCACTCTGCTAGGTGGCCAGGTGGCACTCTGCAGGTGGCTAGGTGTCCTACTACGTGTGGGCCCAGCCTTTTTCCCTGCCCGGGGCTCAGGCCACTCCGGCTTCTGCCTCCATGTACCCAAATGATCCTCACTCCTTTGTGGGTGCTAGGTCTAATCCAGCCTGGAGGGTCTGGAGTGGGATGGGGTGGTGCCCTTGGGTGGCCCTTGCACTCGAGCTTGTCTGGACACCCAGCTGTCTCACCTGGCCCTCAGGATCCTGCACAACTACCTGGTGTGGCGTGTAGTGGTGGTCCTGAGTGAGCACCTGTCACCGCCATTCCGAGAAGCACTGCACGAGCTGGCCCGTGAGATGGAGGGCAGTGACAAGCCACAGGAGCTGGCCCGTGTCTGCCTGGGCCAGGCCAACCGCCACTTTGGCATGGCACTTGGAGCTCTCTTTGTACATGAGCACTTCTCAGCTGCCAGCAAGGCCAAGGTCAGGCTGCCCTGGGCTTGGGGGTTGGGTGCGGGTGCTGGGCTGGGCATAGAGTCCTCCCATGGCCTTGGTCTGAGAATGGGGAGTCCCACAGATCCCCTTGCAGACAGGGGCTCAGCCCTCTCTGAGTCTCCAGACTACTTCTCACCAGGGAACCTCCCCCAGGAAGCCTACCTGGTCTAGCAGCCCCAGGAGGGCTTCCCCCTCAGGCTCCTGGCCCCCTCTCCGCCATGCTCAGTAGGTGCGGCCTTAGGAATGTATGTGATCATTGCTGGAGCAGTTTGTTTTCAGACTATGAGCTTCTGGTTGGGGGTGCAGGACCTGGATCCCCACCTGGGAGGGCTCCCCTCAGTGCTCAGCACCGAGCCTTAGGACGAGGAAGTGATACTGAATTAGTGGTATCTCTCATCAAGGGTCAACCCCGTTGATCCCTGGCTCTTGACCCTGCAGGTACAGCAGCTTGTGGAAGACATCAAGTTCATCTTGGGTCGGCGCCTGGAGGAGCTGGACTGGATGGATGCCGAGACCAAGGCAGCTGCTCGGGCCAAGGTGAAGTGGACCCTGTCCCCATTTGTAGGTTCCACAAACACTGAATGCCTACTGTGTGCCAGGCTGGGGTAGCAGAAGAGGTAAAGATGCCCCTTGTGGAGTTGTCATCACCTGGGTTGGTCCCCCCTGTCCTAGAGCCCACTTCTAGGCCTAGAGCTTTCTCCCTTGGGGCTGAGAGGCCTAGAGCTTTCTCCCTTGGGGCTGAGGGGCCGTCTCCCAAGGCCCTGGCCCACTATTGCTACCCTCTCGCCCACAGCTCCAGTACATGATGGTGATGGTGGGCTACCCGGACTTCCTGCTCAAACCCGAGGCTGTGGACAAGGAGTACGAGGTGGGTCTCCCCCTGGCCCTGCCCTGCCTGACCAAGACCCTTGGTCAAGACCCCCAGGGAGGCCCAGCACCACCACAGAGAAGGAGTCATGGCCCTCGGCTGATGGCCCCTGGGCGGACATGGGGCCTGCACAGCCCTGGTCTGGCCATTTATATCCCTGGCTTGCCGTTGAGAGCTGCCCATCCCCTGTGCAGTTCGAGGTCCATGAGAAGACCTACTTCAAGAACATCTTGAACAGCATCCGCTTCAGCATCCAGCTCTCAGTCAAGAAAATCCGGCAGGAGGTGGACAAGTCCACGTGGGTGCCTGGCCCAGAGCTGGGGGAGTCAGGGAGGGTGGGTGGGCGGGGCAGAGAGGCTCCTTGCCAGGGCCAGGCGGCTGGTGGGGCAGACGGCCTCAAAGCTGGCGGTGCAGGTGTTGGGGGGTGATTGGGGGGGCTCCGAGGTGGTGGGGGTGGGACAGGACATGGCTACAGGCTGGGCCACTCCTTCAAGGAGCGCACGTGGGAGGTGGGGGTGGTGGGGGAGCGAGTGCAGACCCCTAGCTGACCCCCACCTCCCTGCACAGGTGGCTGCTCCCACCGCAGGCCCTCAACGCCTACTACCTACCCAACAAGAACCAGATGGGTAAGGGGGCGTGTCCCGCATGGGGTGGGGGTGCCCCCCCCCCCCCCCCCCCCCCCCCCCGCAGGCAGGGCTCCTCTGACCCTGCCCTCTGCGCAGTGTTCCCCGCAGGCATTCTGCAGCCCACGCTCTATGACCCGGACTTCCCGCAGTGAGTGCCCCGCCTGGCCAGAGCCCGGCCATCGTCTGGGGCTGCATGAACGCTGCTCAGGGTGTCCTGCCCCGGGCTGGGCCCAGCAGTCACCACGGCCACCACCCTGGGTCCCCATAGCCTTAGGTCAGCCTTGGTTATTTAGAAAACTGTGTAGCTTTTCATCCTTCCTCTCCTCTTCCTCCCCTCTCCTCCCCTCTCCTCCCCTCCCCTCCCCTCCCCTCCCCTCTCCTCTCCCCTCCCCTCCCCTCTCCTCTCCTCTCCTCTCCTCTCAGTCCTGAGTTCCTCCTTTCCCGGTTTGAGGCTTCATCAGGTGTTTCAAAAGTGGAGTGACCCTAGTGATGAGGAAACAGGCCAGGTCCCAAGTGGGCTGCCTCAGTTTCCCTCCTGTCTTCCTCCAACTCGGTCTTTTCCCCTATCCCAGCTCTGTTAGGGATTGTTTCCTAAAAAGCAGCTGCAAAGGCCTCACTGCCCCTTTTACGTATTGCATGAGGAACCTGAGGCATAACTGCCCCAGGACTGGGAGGACTCCGGTATGGCCTCTCCGGGCCACTGTGGTTGGCCTGCCTGGGGCCTCCTGGGGCCTGGGCAGCAGCGTGCAGCTCCCAGGAGGTGGGCGAGGCTGGGCCTGACGCTGCTGCCCTGGGCCCAGGTCTCTGAACTACGGGGGCATTGGCACCATCATCGGACACGAGCTGACCCATGGCTATGACGACTGGGGTGAGGCCCTCGGTGGCGGAGGGGGTGTTGTGGGAGGGGAAGGACAGGCAGCGGGGGGCAGGGTGGTGACGGGCTGATGTGAGACCCTGCAGCCCTTCTGTCCCCACTGGCCAGTGGGTAGATGGGGGAGGGGTTTTGGGGATGAGGGTCAGCCTCA
This sequence comes from Vulpes vulpes, assembly GCF_048418805.1. Taxonomy (NCBI): domain Eukaryota; kingdom Metazoa; phylum Chordata; class Mammalia; order Carnivora; family Canidae; genus Vulpes; species Vulpes vulpes. The sequence goes on from NC_132788.1 coordinate 7,604,993, forward strand.
GCCACCCCCCCCCCACTGCCCACAGGGGGCCAGTATGACCGCTCGGGCAATCTGTTGCACTGGTGGACGGAGGCTTCCTACAGCCGCTTCCTGCGCAAGGCGGAGTGCATCGTCCACCTGTACGACAATTTCACCGTCTACAACCAGCGGGTGAGACCCCTTTGCTCCCCTCCAGGCCCAGCTGGGCACCAACTAGGGGCATGCACACTCGTGTGCACACACGTGTGCCTGGGTCCCTGTACGCATGCCCGGGTTTTGTTTTTTTTTTAAGATTTTATTTATTGATGAGAGACACAGAGAGAAAGAGAGGCAGAGACACAGGTAGAGGGAGGAGCATGCAGGGAGCCTGATGTGGGACTCGATCCCGGGACTCCGGGGTCACGCCCTGGGCCGAAGGCAGGCGCTAAACCACTGAGCCACCCAGGGATCCCCGTATGCTGGGGCTTGCACACACTCACCGGGGTCTTGCACACACTCACTGTGAGAACTGTGAACAAGTTCTCACAGACTCCTGGGACATGGGGCACAAAGCGTTCAGAGCCACGTAAACCCTCTGGGAAAAGGAAAGAGGGTGGGCAGGGCCCAGGGCGGCAAGGCCAGTGGACTGCAGACAGCCCGGGCCTCTTCTGCTCTCGGCAGGTGAACGGGAAGCACACCCTTGGTGAGAACATCGCGGACATGGGTGGCCTCAAGCTGGCCTATTATGTGAGCTGCCCCTGCCTGGCCCTTCATTCCGTGGGGGGAGGGTGGGGATGATAAGGATGCAACTAGGGACATAGGCACCCCTGCCTTCCCAGCCCTCGGAGCTCTGGCCCGGGAGGGGCGGGGCCTGTGATTGGCAGGGGGGGGGGGGCGGTCGGGCACCAGGGGAAAAGGAGGGATTCCCAGGCTGCCTTTCTGGGAGAGCAAGGAGGGCTGCCTGGAGGGGGTGAGGGCTGCCTGCCTTTAGCCCTCCTGGGAAGGAGCACAGCTCAGGGAAGTTGGGAGGCAGGATGCCCAGGGCTCAGGGGCCGGTGAGGGGCTGACTGGGTGGAGGCTGAGTCAGGTCACCACCCTGGGGCACCGCAGCTCCACACTGTCACCCCCAGGCCTATCAGAAGTGGGTGCGGGAGCACGGCCCGGAGCACCCGCTGCACCGGCTCAAGTACACGCACAACCAGCTCTTCTTCATTGCCTTTGCCCAGGTGGGCCAGGTGGGGGCGGGTGGGAGGTGGTGGGGATGGGGACAGCTGTCAGCCTGTCCTCGTGGGTGCCAGCCCTGGGAGGCGGTGGTCCCGTGGGTTCTGCTCAGGCAGCAGGGCCCAGTGTGCTGCGGGGAAGGTTTGCAGGGCTTGCTCAACGGACTCCTTGGCTTCTTTCCCTCTCCTTCCTTACCCCACCACGGGGCCCAGAACTGGTGCATCAAGCGGCGGTCACAGTCCATCTACCTGCAGGTGCTGACCGACAAGCATGCACCTGAGCACTACAGGTACGTCTGCCTGCCCGCCTGCGCCCCATCCCCTCCTTTTGTCTGGGGTGGGAGCAGACGGGAAGGGGAAGGGGCAGCTGGGACCCCCTCCAGGTAGGTCTCTCCTCCTGCCCCAGGGTGCTGGGCAGCGTGTCCCAGTTCGAGGAGTTTGGCCGGGCCTTCCATTGCCCCAAGGACTCGCCCATGAACCCTGCCCACAAGTGCTCTGTGTGGTGAGCCTGGCCATCCGCCCGCACACCCTCGCTGCCTGCCCTGCACGAATTGCCTCCCTGCCAGCTGCCGGGGCAGGCATGAACCCGGCACTGGTCCTCGCTGGGCGCCACCCGCCTTCTGAGCCCCTCTGGGACCTGGCCTTCCTGCTGTCCCTTACCTCAGGAGGGGCCCAGAGCAGGCCTGAGGCTGGGCTCCAGGAGGGCGCGGGGGAGAGATGCGGGGGTCCCCAATACTGGCCCCGCCCCCCCCGGCCAGGCCGGATTGTACAGGCCCCACCTTCACTGTGTTTTTGCTGCTAAGTCTGGTCAATAAACTGCTGTACTGTCGCCATGGTTTCTTCAGGGGCCTCCAGAGCGGGTGGGGCTGGAGGGGCCCCCTTGGTGGGGAGGCTCAGGCCCTTAGCACAACGGGGACCCTAGACAAGACCTGGCCCCTTCCCGTCCCAACTCCCTGGGTCTTCTGTCTTTTCCACCAATCAGCTGTTCCTCCCTTCCCTGCAGTCCTGCCTCTGCTCCCATGCGGTTCTGGGGGTGCCCCTAGACAAGGCTGGGCGGTGCTGGAACACCAAGCCCCGAGGGGGCTGTACTCCAGCATGACCCTGGGACCCACTGCCCCCGAATGTCTAGACACCCCAGGAGCTCCGACAGTAACCTTAGCCAGTCATGGAGCCCAGGCCAGGCCTTGGGCTCAGCATGTCCACGAGAGGGGAGCTGTGACACCTGCTTACAGAGTTGGGGGTCAGTCGTGTCCCCCTCCAGCCCAAAGTGGAGGCTCCAGGGGTGAGAAAAAGGAGCTCAGGCCCTTTGCACAAACGGGACCCTAGACAAGACCTGGTCCCTTCCTGTCCCACCTCCAGCCTCCACCAGCGGCTCCAGGCATGGCCCACGGTGGAGGCAGGAGGCAAGTGGTGCTGCCTCATGAACAGGAGGGTGGGGGTGCAGGGGGGCAGATGGAGCAGCCCCACTGGGTTATCTGAGGACAGTGGGGGGGACCAGTGGGCCTCCTGCCTTTCCTCCTTGAGTCCGTCGCTCTTACTTCAGGGACAGCCTAGATGGGGTGGTCGCCCCCTCCCCGCCAGCCCATCCCGTGTGGCCTGTCCCCATCTCCCACTGCAGTGACGAATCTCCTGCTAGCCCAGCTCCTGTCATGCTCAGAGAACGCCTGTCCCCATATTAGCCTTGAGTGACATTTTAAAAGTTCCTGTGTCAGAGCCTCGGGCACACCAACCCTGGGGAGTGAGAGACAGGGCACAGGCCACAGCGGATGGAGCCAGAGTAGAGGCGGGCGTCGTGGGGCCCTGGGGCTGGGGTGCAGGGGGCGCCCTACAGAGAAGAGGCAGGACCTTAGAAGGACCCCATGGGAACAGGCGAGTTCCCCAAGGGGCACTTCAGGAGACTCAGGAGGCCGCGTCCATCAGGGCAGAGCTGCCCCTCACGGGCGTGGGGAGCACACGGGGATTCGGAGCCTGGTGGAGGGGTTGTGTTTGTGGACCTACCTTGGTTTCCCCTTGAAGCCCCTTCCCGGTGTGTACGCGTGCTGGGCACGTGTATACCGTATCCCTCAGCCGCTGGCAGCCAGAGAAGGACAGTTCTCCTCTTGCTGCCCCCCGGGAGGGGCCCGGTGTCTAGGCCCGCCGTACCCCACACTGCACCCCATCCCCCTGACCTGGGATCCTGGCTGGAATCGGAGCCCCCAGGTCCAGCCCTTTCGCCCCCAGTGCCCCAGTGGCTCTCCCGAGCTCCCCAGCTCCCCCCAAGGCCCATCCTTCCTGTCTCCCACCCAGCTAGGGGCAGGCCTGGGTGGGTGGACGGGGCCGGGGGTGAGCCACCAGCAGGCCCAGCAGGGTCACTCCCGCCCTGCCTCGGGAAGGGGTGAAGCCCTGGCGCTCCTGGAGCTGAGTCCCTCCTTCCCCCTGTGCCCCACTGAGGGGGCCAGAGGGGCCTGGGCACTGGGGTGGCAAGCCCCTGGGAGAGGCTGGTCTGAGCCCTGTGGGACCCGGCTGCTGGCCGGGAGCCCAATGCCCCGTGTGCATCCCAGCCGGGGAGCGCCCACCCTGCTGGCAGGCTTGTGGTCTGACCAGCCGTGAAGCCACCGGAGAAGCCTCAGCCTGCTGGCTCCTTGCTGGGCGACCAGCGGAGATGTCGCTGCTCCCTGGGCCTTCGGGCCTTCTCATACTTCTTTAGGAAGAATGGAGGGAGGTCATCGGGTCAGAGGCACCTCAAGCCAAGGGCACCCAGAGCATTGAGTCCTGGTGCTGGGACGGGGCCACATAACCTAGAGCCATGGTGTGGCCCAGCAAGGCACAGCTGTGACAGTGTGTCACCCACTTGTTCCCAAACTGCTTTTCCAGACAGATGCTTGGAGCATCCTCACTGCAACCCGGTGAGGTGGACAGAGTGACAGGGACAGCCCTTTTAACAGGGAAATGGGAGGGGGCACATGCCCTAAGGTCAAGCTGCATGTGTTAGGTGATGGGCACCTGTGGCTGCCGAGTCCCCTTGGGCCCCAGGTGTCCCTCCTGCCCTCAGCGTCAGCTCTCTGCGTGTCCTGTTAGGAAGCCACACCCCGTGCAGATGCCGCCCTGCTGTTGTCTGCCGGGCCTTGTGCTCACGGCCAAGCTGAGGATTAGCTGCCTGATTCCTCTGGGGCGGAGGAGCCGAACGAGGTGGGCACAACTGCTGCTCTGCCTCAGTTTCCCTTTGTTGAGCGCAGGCCATGAGTGCAGGGAAGGTCTTCTCGGTGACAAGGGGACAGGCGGTTGGAAGGCTGATCCCCTCCATTCCCCCATCTGTCCCCCAGGGTGAGGGTGTCCTCTGGGCACAGCCCACAGCCCCCTGAGATGACAAGGTGCAGTCTCTGGACCCCGATGTGGGGCTCGATCCCGGGTCTCCAGGATCACGCCCTGGGCAGAAGGCGGCGCTCAACCGCTGAGCCACCCGGGGATCCCCTCCAGCTGAGCATTTAATAGCAGGGAAAGAAGAGCTGGGGATAGTTTACAGCTGCGTTGAAGCTTCCAGGCATCCACCCTTGTGCCCATGCGCAGAGCGCCTCACGGTCCCTGCTGTGCCTGGATCTGCTGTCCCTGGCTTTGAGACCTTGAGCCCAAGGGCCCCTGCTGGGTGACCTGGGCAAGTGACTCACGGCGTCTGTGTCCCAGGAGCACCATCGGCAGCCCCGGCGGTGCCTGTGAGGGGGGCCTGCCTCCGAAGGATCGATGCGAGCCTCCCCTGCCCCCACCCCTCCGCGGCCGCGCGGCTGCTGCCTCAGCACGTTGGCTGGACTCTGGACTCTGTGTCCTCAGGGCCAAGGAGGCCAGGCGGCCGTTGGTCTGGGGCCCTCTGGGTGCTGGCTCTGTACAGATCTGGGAAGGGCTGGAAGCCAGCTGGAGAGGGGTGCCCAAGCTTCCCTGCCTAGGGTCTCCAAGGGAGTGTGGGTGTGGGGAGCCCTGGGGTTTCTGTGGCACCCAGGAAGGGGTACAGGGTGCCTGGTGCCACCGAGCAGCTGTAAGCCCAGGTCTTTCTAACCAGCTCAGGAGAGCCAGATTCGCGGTCCCCGTGGCTGCTTCTGTGATGACCCAGGTGCCTGGGGGCCTGGGGGCCCTGGGGGGCCCCCCTCGTGAGGTGTCCTAGCTGCAATATTTTTAAATGGCTTGAGCCCCCATTCTAAAAATGTCGGGAAGCCCAGGGTCTTCGGTCTGTAAGTACCTCTGGGGCTGGGATCTCAGGGGGCCTAGGTTTCTCCTCCTGCCTCCTCTCCCACCCATGCCCTCTAAGCTGGGCAGCTCCCTGATCCCCTCCGCCCCGGGACCACCCACACGACACTAGGTGGAGTCACTGACTTTACGACTTTACGGAAGGTTTGGGGTGCCCGAGGGGCCCTCTCTGTGCCTTTTCCCCATCCTCCAACATGGCCTGAGAGACCCACTTCCTCTGGATTTATTAAGAAGAACAATTTCCCTCCTCCCCTGCTGGCTCCAGTCTGGTGCCCAGGCCGAGCGCAGCCTGTAGCCCTGGGAGCATCCCCTCGGGTCACCCAGTGGCGGGACAGCGCAGGCGGCAGGTGGGCCAGGGCAGCTGCCCATCCCCGGCCCCGGCTTCTGCGTGAGCCTGGGCCACTCGAGTCTGGATGGCACATCACCGAGTGACAGCCTCTCCTCTGCGTCCACCGGGTCGCCGGCTTTGTCTGCAGAACTGCCAGGGGTGGGGGCTGCCAGGTCCCAGGCGCCCTGCCCTGTGGGGAAACTGGTTGCCCACTGGTGTGGCTTTGCCCGCAGAGCCCCTGTGATGAACCGACTCCACCCCGGGGGCCTGGCGGTCCGGCTCTGCGGCTGCTCCGCCTTCAGGGCAGGGCTGCAGGGGCCCAGAGGGCTGCAGGGCACCGGCTGGTCCCTGGGCCCGGTCCCTGTGTGAGCTCCTCCCGGCGCCTGCCTCTGGCAGTGGCTTGGGCGGATTCACTGGCTGCAGCTCCGCCCCGGGCCCCCACCGCCACCGCCACCACCACATGGTGCTCTTAAGCTGCATCTCTCCTCGGCTATCGTTTGCATAAATAATAATAATAAAACCTGCAGCTCCCACCTTCCCGTGGGACCAGAGCCGCGATGTGCGTGGGGAGCTGGCGATGTGCGTGGGGAGCTGGCTGTGGCCGTGGCTCTGTCACCGGGCTGGGCCCGAGGCTGCGGGGCTGGGGAGCGGGCGCCCCCAGGGAGACCCACGGAGGCGCCAAGGTTATGCCCAGGGGGGCTCCGTCTGCGTGCTGTCAGGACCCCGGCCTGTGTGGGCGCTGGTGGCAAGTGCTGAAGCTCTGATCAGCTCGAGTAGGCGGCCCTGGGGTCCCTTTAGACCAGAGGGTGCGATTGAAAACAAGGGGCACCTTCCTGGAGGCCTGGGGGTGGCAGTGGGGGCGCCCGAGGGAGGGCAGGCGGGGACCGGGGGTGGCAGCGTCACAGGGGCAACTGCCTGTCATTCAGATGCTCACCAGGCGGGAGACCTGTTTCTGGACGGGGGTGGTGGGGAGGGACTAACAGAATCAGATGGTAATGACAGCTTCAAGGTCAGGACGAGGGCATATCGGGTATCCTGTCCCTGAGAGACTGCATGCCTGTTGCTCCCCATGGTGACACACCCCATATCTGCTACCTGAGCCCCGTTGGGCTGGGTGCAGGGACAGGGGCTCAAGGGCATTCCAGCGGGAACCACATATTCATATTTAACATCTAGCTCCGGGCTGGCACCTGTGCCCTGTCATCTGGGCCCCCACCCCGACATGGTTACCGGTGTCCTGGGGGAAGAGAATGAGGGTGTCCAGCAAGGGACACCCCCTCTAATGAGGGACATCCCCTCCCCACTTGCTCACTTCCATTTCTTAGAGTTTAGTGTGTCTGCCTCAGTGGATTTGTGGATAATGTGGTCTAATTTTAAACAAACGAATCCTCCAAAACAATCAAGTAGCTTCTGAAAGAGCTCCGTAAAGAAACTGCAAATAATACGGATAATCCCCACGGGGATAAGCAACCACAGAAGTGGCAGCTCTGACACGTCCCCCCTCCTGACACATGCTCATCATCCCCCCGGCGCAGACCTGATGAGAAATTAGCTCTAAATATAAAAAAAAAATAAACAAAACTGAACTGTTTGAAGCAACTCCACTGCCATCATTACTGGGGAAGCTTGCCCCGAGTGACAGGTGCCGAGAGAAGCTAGTCAACAGCAGCACGACACCCTCACGGAAAAAAAAACAAAAAAACAAAACAAAACAAAAACCCAAAAAAACTAAAAACAAAAAACACAAGCTTTCAGAACTCGGAGACAAAATCCCCCGCAATTCTTTTCCCAGGGATGCTTAAAGTTAGGTGCTTCTCAACTCAATTACTTTTTGATATTTCCCTTAGCGATGATAAATATTTGGAAAGCTCTTTTAAAGTTTCTTGCATAATAGCATGAGACAAAAAAAAAAAAAAAAAAAAAAAAAAAAAAAAAAAAACCCAAAACACCTACCACCAGGCAAACACTTCGTTTTTCTCTGCCGCAGTAAAAATGGCAGAAACAATGAACAGAAAATGATCTGTCGACAAACCGAAAGGCATTTCTTTGTCAGCAAATACTGTTGAAAGATGTAGAGAAAACACTACCACAGATTGGAGGGAAGTGTTAGTGCAAATTACCCTGTGTGGGAGGCTTGCTGCGCGGTGTCTACACAGCTGCGCTCGAGGTATCTGCTGGGTTCTGGTCCCATAATGAAATACACAAACCATTTGCGTGTGTGAGTGTGTGTGAGTGTGAGTGTGTGTGTGTGAGAGAGAGAGAGTCAGGAAAGGAAACCTGTAGCAGAAAAGATAGGTGCCCAACAGTGGATGCATTGTTTACTAAGAGCAATTGCAAAAATAAATAAATAAATAAATAAATAAGAGCAATTGCAAACGGCGGGGGCGGGGGGCACACAGCATTAGGGTACCCGACGCCGAACAGCTACCGGGGAAGGCTTTTTAAAGGCTTCTGGGCGAGGGAAAGGTGCAGAGGTAGCGGCAGCTCCCCAGCCCACGCACCGGCCCATCCAGTCAACCCAATGCAGGAAAGAATTAGAAGCCAGAGGGTCCGTAAAATGCTGCAGGAGCCCCCAGGGGTGTTAACTTTAGAAAGTCAAGGTTGTTCTAGCAGGCTTGAGTCTTTATGATACTTGGTAATAAGATCGGGTGTGACCAGGGAAACTTCCAGACCACACAGAAGGAGTCATCTTGATGGCAAAGAATTGAAAAGGGCTGTCGTGGAGTCCCCTCCCTCTCTTTCCTCTCAGCTTTTCCTCTTTTTTAAATTTTTATTTATTTATGATAGTCACAGAGAGAGAGAGAGAGAGAGAGAGAGAGAGAGAGAGGCAGAGACACAGGCAGAGGGAGAAGCAGGCTCCATGCACCGGGAGCCCGACGCGGGATTCGATCCCGGGTCTCCAGGATAGCGCCCTGGGCCAAAGGCAGGCGCCAAACCGCTGTGCCACCCAGGGATCCCTCAGCTTTTCCTCCTTAAACACGGAGGAGGAGACATTTCTTGAGGCAACAAGAGCTGTTTTAGGCACCCAGTAAAATTATTAGAAAAATAGATTCACCTTCGCTGCATCTGCCTCTTCCAGGTAAAGTGTAATTTTTGAATGTAATTTCTGCGCTGAAAAACCCATTCTTTTAAAGTGTACAATCCGTGGTTTTTAGGATAGTCAAAGTGGTGCGATCGTTACCACTAACTCCAGAATAACCTGCTTTTTAAACCTGTGGAGTTTTACATTTTAAAATTTTAATTTTTTTTAAGTAAACTCTACCCTCAACGTGGGGCTTGAACTTCCGACCTTCAAAATCAAGAGTCTCACCCTCCACCCACTGAATCATCCAGGCCCCCCTAAACCTGAAGAGTTTTAAAATGTTTCCTTGGACTTTGAACCCATTTATGAAACATAAACATCCAGCACCTTCCCACTGGTTTGTAAGACCAACTCATTGACAACAGGGAAGACATAAATAGAGCAGCTGGATTTGATCAAATCTTTGATCAAATCTTTGATAACTGGTGGATGGAGTTTAAAAATGAATATGATGGTTTAGCAAGCCTAGCTGATCGTGCCCTTTTTCCATGCAGCTCCCATATTTTTGTGACAGCCACTAAGATCCAGAATTGAAATAAACTGCCCTGAGGGCCGTGCCTTCAAATTGATGTTTTACAGTGCAAAATCAAGAGTTTAGTAAATAAGAATTATAACAACTCAGTATGGTGACAGATGGTAACTAGACTTACTGTGGGGGCCCATTTCTCATTGTATATGTCTATCGAATCACCGTGTTGGACACCTGAAACTAATACAATCGGGTATGTCAATTATTCCTCAATTTTTAAAAAGATTAAAAAAAATTTTTTTTAAAGATTTTAGTAAATAAGAAAGCATACTCAATCATATTGATATTTCCAGTGAGAGCAAAATGCTTTTTTGCACCTTTGCAAATGTACAAATAAATCTGTAATTTTGTAAAATTTATTTAAAAATACAGTCGATGTCATTTTCATTAATTCTTTCCAGTGTTCCCCGAGGGAGGGGAGTTAGATACTCAACAAGCGCAGCTCTAAGGGAGGGGGTGCTCCGGAATATTTTTGGATGGAGGTCAGAAATGTTTGGAATCTGCACCTCCTCTCTGGTTTCCCAGCTCCCACCTCTACCCTCTTCCTACAAACAAAACAAAACAAAACAAAACAAAACAAAACAAAACTCTGATCCCTGAAATAATCAGAGTGGTATTTTCTAAGAGTCAGGTCATGTTACGGATGCCCCTGCTCAAAGCCTTTCCAATCACATACCACACTTTGGGTCAAGCTCCCATCCCTCATTATCCCTCAGGTTTCACTCCCTACTCTGTGCCACCCGAACTCTGATCCAGCTATTAGTCTGGAAGAACACTTGCTGATCGCTGCCTCAGGGCCTTTGCACAGCTGTTCCTTCTGCCTTGCTCAGGGCCTCCTTTCCTTGTCTTTGCTCCATGGTCTGCTCCTCAGGCAGCCCCTCCCTGACTTCCTGATCTGAACTGTCCACCCCACCCCCTCACTCACAGACTACTTCTGTGCTCCCACACACTAATGATTTTTCTTTCTAGAACATATCACAACTGGCATTACTCTGCATAACAGTTTATTTGATTATTGTTTTGTCCCTCTCAGTAGCGTAGAGGCGCCGGGAGGAGGGGGAATTTCCTCACAGACATGCTCCTGGGATCTCCCAGCCTGGAATGGGCACTGGGGGGTGAACATCAGTAGCTAAGTGACTTGGGACCTCTCTCCCACTCTGGGTCAGCATGTCCTCTGTGCAGTAGTAGGCTGGGCCCCCAGGAGGTGCCCAAGGTGGGTGGTACCGCACCCCGGGCCCGCAGCCTCCTCAGTCAGCAAGGGGCCTGCAGGGCGTGTTGCGGGGTGACAGGAAGCCACCCCTTTCCAGGCACGGTGACATGCCCGAGTCCTCGGGTCCCCAAGGTGCTGTGGAGACCGAGGCCAAGAAACATGCGTACTGCGGGGTCTGGGCGAGTGGTGGCCCCGTGGGGGACGCCTCCAGGATGGGGCTCACCTGGTCCCCCGCCAGGGCTCTCTGCAGCGCAGGGCCTGGTGGTCGGAGCCGCCCCACCCCGCACCCCCACCCGACCCCGTCCTTACCCTGGCGCTGAGGCTGGGGGTGGGGAATCGAGAACAGCTCAGGGGGACGGTGGGTGCCAGGGGAAGCCGCCACTACGGGCGAGGGTCTGGGGGCGGGGTCCGCGCTGGGGGCTCCGGGGGCGGGGCCGGGAGCGGAATAGGAGTGGGCGGGGCCGGGATGGGGGCGGGGCCGGGATGGGGGCGGGGCCGGGATGGGGGCGGGGCGGGGGCGCTCAGGGCACGGCCCCCGCCAGCAGCGCGAGCAGCAGCGCCCCGGTCAGCAGCTGCAGCGACAGCGGCGCGGCCGGGCCGGGGAGCGCGGCATCGGTGGGGGTGGGGGTGGGGGTGGGGGTGGGGGTGCGGGGGGGGGTGCGGGTGGAGGTGCGGGTGGGGGTGGGGGTGGGCGCGGCCGAGGGCTGCAGGTTGCAGTCGGCGTAGGGCTCGAGGCAGGCGGCGAAGGCCATGACGTGCGCCACGAAGCTCTGCTCCTGCACGCCGTGCACCAGGTGCGCCTGCGGGCCGCGCGCGAACACCGCCACGTCCTCGCCGCCGTGGGTCTCGGAGTCCAGGGGCACCGCGGCCTGGGCCTTGTATGCGGGGTCCCCTGGCGGGGCGGGGAGGGGGGCTTCAGGGCCGGCAGGGCGGGGGCCTCCCCATCCGGGTTCCCCCGCTGTGCCCCCCCCCGCCCCCAGACCCCCCCAGCCAAGCCGGGGTGCTCACTGCTCTCGCTGTCGGAGACGTTGGGCCGGAGGACCCCGCTGAGCGCGAAGCCGGGGCCGTTGCCATAAAGGATGGAGGTGTAGGTCTTGCTGTCTTTGGCCATGCTGGGGGCCAGCCCTGCGGGGAGGAGGGGCCTGCGAGCACCCGACCGGCCGCGGGACGGGGCCCCCACGTGCCAGACCCAGGCTGCCCACCCACTGGCCCAGTCCTCACAGGCGCCCCACGAGGCAGTTGCTACTACCCCACTTGACAGGCGAGGAAACTGAGACCCTGAGTCATTTCTGCCACCCGATTGGTGGACAGCACCTGCCCCCCTCCCTGGGCCTACCGAAAATGGAGCTCCCTCGCAGGGTGTAGCCCCCGAAGGAGAACACGTGAGAGTGGTCGGCGGTGACCAGGGTCAGTGTGTCCCTCTCGCTCGTGAGCTGGCCCGCCTTGTCAATGGCAGAATCGAACATGACGGCCTCCGTCAGGGCCATGTAAGCTGTGCCGTCGTGATGACCGTGGTCGATGCGGCCTCCTGCAAGCAGGGCACGGGCAAGGTGTCCAGGGCGCAACCTGCCCCGACCGTCCCCACTCCTCTGCTCAGCAACGGCTGCCCCTCACCTTCCACAAAGAGGTAGAAGCCCTTGGGGTTCCTGCTCAGCAGCCTCAGGGCCGCCTCTGTCATCTCCATCAGGGATGGGTCCTGGGTTCCGTTTCGGTGGACCTCATATTTGGTGTCTCCTGGCTCAAAGAGGCCTGCGGGAAAGGGGTCCCGGTGGTGACTGCTGGGGAGACGGGAGGGCCAGGGGCATGGACCCCTGTGTCTATGCTTGGCTCTCTGAGGACTCGGGAAGCCAGGCAGGAAAGTGGGGGTGTCTGGGGTCATTACCCATGAGGTGTGTCACAGAGGCGTCCTGGGATGCCTGAATGAGCGCCTTGCGATTCCACACATACCGGGCACCCTGGGAGGGGCAGAAGCAAGCCTCAGTCCAGAGCCCTCCGAGCCTTGTCCCTGTTGTATCCCTGGCGTCCACAGGCCCCCATCACCTGGTACTTGGCCTGCCATTCCTGCACCAGGTTCCGCCCGTCCAGCCGGATTCCGTTCTGTTTGGCATCAGTTGGATACTCAGGATCCGGAGTCCCCTTGGGAAACATGTACTTTCGGCCTCCGCCCAGGATCACCTGTAGCCAAAGGATTGGGGAGGAGGGCTTGGGGCCTGGCTCGCCCTTTGCTCCCTCCTCAGACAGCCAGAGCTCCCCTACCAGGTCTGTGGGTGTGGCCTGGGCCCAGCTGTACCACCTCCACACCATCCCCCCCTCCGCCCCCTCATTCCCCAAGATCTAGGAGACCCCACCAGGCCCCAGAGCTAGGCTGTCAGTTGCCTGGGACTATGGCCCGTGCACGCCCCCCTCCCCACCCTTGGGGTCCCACATCAATTTCCATGTTGGAGATGAGCTGCTGGGCGATGTCCTGGCATCCGTCCTCCAGCGCCTTGACAGGCATGTTGGCATCCGAGTACCAGTTGCGGTTTACTACGTGTGCGTAGGTGCCGGCTGGCGAGGCATGCTGCACTCTCGTGGTGGTCACCACCCCCACGGACTTCCCTGAGGGTGGCAGAGGTCAGGGTGAGCCCCTGAGGTCTCTAATCCTACCTCTGCCTGCTAAGCTGGCCCCAAGCTCACCTGCTTTCTTGGCCCGGTTCATCACAGAGATGACCTCATTGCCACGTGTTGTGTTGCACTGGTTAAAGCGGGCGGCCGCGCTCACACCAATGGTCTGGTAGTTGGCCTTGACCCCGCACAGGTAGGCCGTGGCTGTGCCTGCGCTGTCTGGCACCTGTCTGTCCACGTTGTAGGTCTGGGGAACAGAGACACCCTCAGCTGTGTCATGACACCATCAGACGGCCAAGATCCTGACCCAGGCCCCGGGGCCCACCCTCACTGCGCTGGTGGGGAGCACCCTGAGGCCACCCTGCCCTTACCTTGGACAGAGCCAGGTATGGAAATTGGTCCATGGCCAGAGGCGTCTCAGGTCCCAGATTGCCATTAATTTGCCCCTTGAGGATCCGAGTGGCCGTCACTGTGGGCACCCCCATCCCTGAAGGAGTACACCTCGTCAGGCCTGAGTCTGCAGCATTGCTCTGTGTCCACCGGCAGCCCTGGGTGCCAGGGTGTGGGAGCCCACAGGGCACGGACAGGCCTTGCACACTCACCATCCCCCAAAAAGAGAATGAGGTTCTTAGCAGCCGTCTGGATGGGCTGCAGCTTCTTAGCGGCGTCCAGGGCCTGGGCTGCCTGGCGGTTCCAGAAGGCTGGGTCCTCCTCCTCAGCTGGCCAAGGGGAGAGTGGAGGTCAGGTCAGTGTTTGGGGGAGTGCCCCAGGTGTGTGTGTGTGGGAAGCTGGGAGGTGCCTCCTTACCTGGGATGATGCCAAGGGCCAGCAGTGGCCTCGGGCCCAGCAGAAGCAGCAGCAGCAGCACCCAGGCGCCCTGCATGGCTGTGGGATGGCGGGGGCGCGGCAAAGCCAGGACTGCGGGCAGGCTGGGACCCCGGCGGGGCCAGAGCTAGGGTACCAGCTGCCGTACCAGCCAGCGGGCCTTTAGTCGGGGCAGGACTTTGTCCCTGGCTGTAAAAGTCTCCATGTCCCTCCCATTGTCCCCGGTGGCCACCCTGACCCCGCCCCTGCCCTGTGACTCTAAGTCCGATGGCAGAAGGGATATGGCAAGGTGTGGCCGAGCAGGCCTCAGGGCAGGGGTCCTGGCAGAGGCAGGTGTGTCCACACGGAATAATCCCAGCAGCCTCCCCAGGGTGGGGTGGGGACCAGGGGGCACACCCCCTGTGGGTCAGGAGCATTGCAGGGCCCCGTGGGGGCTGCTCCTGACCCTTTGCTCCCACGGTCTCGTGGAGAACCATTACTCCTTCGTGCACCGCATTTGTTCAGTGTTTTCTGAAAGCAGCTTTCTCTGGCCGGGCTCGGTGCTGGGTGCTGAGAGGAGGGGATGGGGTGTGAAGCACAGAGCCTGGGCCAGCGGCCTGGGTTTGGCTTCCTGATGCTGCCGAGGCCCAGCGATGCGGGAAATGTGGGGTGGCCTGGCTCTGACCAGGCTTGGTGTGGGCAGGTGGGGGAGGTGCTGGGCTCAGAGGGCACCCAGGAGGCCGGACCCAGAGTTCCCGTGCTGTGGAAAAGGGTGGGACTGATGGTGACAGAGCAGAACCTTGTCTGTGTGTCCAGTTACTGAGAACCGGGCGGGCCTTGTGGGGGGGTGTGCACGTGCATGTGTCTGGGGGGGCGGGGAGGGGAGCCCAGTGTACGTGAGGTTGATCTCTGCTCCCTTGGACAGGCAGACAGAACGCAGGGGTGAGTCTCTCCTCTCCACGGGCCGCGCACACCCACAGGTGTAGCTTCTGTTAGGGAGCTAAGAGGCTTCAGTACCCAGGCTGGTGCAGGGACGCCTGGGTGCCTCAGGGGTTGAGCGTCTGCCTTCGGCCCAGGGCGTGATCCCCGGGTCCCGGGATCGAGTCCCACATCGGGCTCCCCGCGGGGAGGCTGCTTCTCCCTCTGCCTGTGTCTCTGCCTCTCTCTGTGTGTTTCTCATAAATAAATAAATAACATCTTAAAAAAACAAAAGCATCCCTCCGATCCAGCAATCGCACTTCTGGGTGATATCCCAAAGAATTCAGAGCAAGGTCTAGAAGAGATATTTGCCCTCCCACGTTCATAGCAGCATTGTTCACAATAGCCAAAAGGGGCAAGCAGCTCGGTGCCCATCGCCAGGTGAGCGTGTAAACAAGGTGTGCTCCATCCATGTCGTGGAATATCATTCAGCCTTAGAAAGGTGGGCATCTGTCGCCTGCTACACCATGGATGAACCTGGGGACACGATGCTAAGTGAAATAAGCCAGTCACAGAAGGACAAACGCTGCGTGACTCTACTTAGACTAGGAACCTAAAGTTGTCAGGTGGGTAGAGCTGGTTGCCAGGGGCCGGGAGGAGGAGGCGGCCCGGGAGGGGGTTTAGTGGGCACAGAGTTCCAGTTGCGTAGAAGGAAACGTTCTGGAGAGCTGCCCTACAACGGTGTGAATACGCTTACCTCTCCTGAACCAGACACAAACGGTCACGATGGTAAATTTTATGTTGTGCTTTTCATCACGATTTTTAAAATATTCAAAAAAGAAACACTTTCGTCCTGGCTCCACCCACCCCAGTGGGCCATGTAGCTCCCTTGAGAGGGGGGTGGTTCTGACCTCCTCGCCACCGGGCCTCCTGTTGGGTCCTCCCTGCCCACCCCCACTCTGCTCAAGCAGAGCTTTCCTGGGTTCCCCTCCCCTGACCTCCTCCCACCAGCTCACCAACCACACTGTCCTGGCTGTCCCCTAAATCTCTGGAGAGGTACCACCTTGGGAGGGAAATTTCCAGGCCTCTGAATGGCCCCCAGAGCTCCCTCTGTTCCCTGTAGAGTCTTGCTGTATTAGGCTAAAGTTCAGGGAAATACTAATCCCTGGGCAGGTCCTTAATTAATTAGTTGGTTCTTTTTACCAGGCTGTAGGTGAAAGGTTATGCCAAGATTAGTCGGCCTTCCAGGAATTCACCATATCCTTTTCCAATTGGATTTTTTTTTTTTTTTAAGAGAGATACCAAGCAAGAGAGTGCATGTGCAGGCAGGTGGAGGGGCAGAGGCAGAGGGAGGCTCTTTAGCAGCTCCACCCCCAGTGCAGAGCCTGATGAGGGGCTCAAGATCACGACCTGAGCTGACCTGAGCCAAAACTAAGAGTCAGACACTTAACGACTGGGCCACCCTGGGCCACCCAGGCGTGCCCCACCTCCATACCTTTTTCAATCAAACTTTTTGACATAACTTGTCGACTCACATGCAGTTGTGAGAAAAAATACAGAGATCCCTTGTGTGGTGCCCAGTTTCCCCCAAAGGTACAAAATCCACAGACTTTCAGATTTCTATTCGGATCTCCCCCCTTTTACGTGGACTCCTTTGTGCGGCTGTGTGGGCTCTACGCTATCTCGTCCCATGCATGGGCTCATGTGAACGCCACTCACTGTAGTTGAGATACTGAGCAGCTCCAACCCCACGCACTGGCACAGATGCTTTATAACCCCCCCCCCACACACACACCCCTGCTCAGTCTCTAACCCCTCTCCTGCATTTCTAAAATTTTGTCAATTCAAGTAAGTTACATACATGGCATCATATGGTCTCTGGGGGTTGGCTCTTTCTCACTCAGCACACTTCCCTGGAGATTCATTCATCCAAACACGGATCAGTAGCTGGCTCCTTTGTATGACTGAGTGTCTTCTGTGGGATGAGTAGACCACAGTGTTTAACCCTTCACATGGCCAAGGACAGACACCTGTGCTGATTCCAGTTTGGGGGATTATAAATAAAGCTGCTGTGAATATTCACTCAGGCTTTTTTTTTTTTTTTTTTTTTTTTTTTGGTGGAGGGGACATACGTTTTCATTTCTCTATAATAAAATGCCAGGAGTGCAGCTGCTAGCACTGCTTATGGTGGCATTAAGTAATCATCAGTTGTGATCAGCCTTGGTTTCTTGTGAATTTTGTCATGTGCCTGAGAGGGACTGACCCCATGTCACTGGCAGGAAACAAAGCATGTCTGTCCACATTCAAAACCTGCAGCTATGACCTGGCTGTGCGGGAGCTGCCAGGGCACCCTGCCTCCCTGAGTCAGGCAGGCACCTTTGGGTGCCTGAGTCACCTGTGATGACATCTGCTTATAGTCCTTCTCCCAGGGCCCAGGATTACAGGTCCGCAGGCAGCAAGGTCTTTCTGGTGTGGAGTGAGAGATAATGCCTCTGGGGTAATCTGTGCAGCCTGCAGTCTGGCTGTCCTCGTCTGCTCCCTGGGGAGGAAGGGCTTGTCCTGTGGGGCCCCATCTGGAGCTCAGGCACCCTCCACCATCATCCTCATTTACCACCGGAGGCTGTCCAGGCCGTGTCCGAGCCCTGAGCACCGGGTGCATGTCGGCCCTGCCAGGGGCAAGGTGATGCTGGGCCCACCCCCGGAGCAGCTGCTGCCAACCCACGTATATGGCTCCTTCTTGCCTCCTGCCCTCCTGCCCTCCTGCCCTCCTGCCCTCCCGATGACACCCCCCTTGGGAACTGTAGTGAGGCCCTGCCACTCAGGGGGAGCGGGGCAGGAGCTGGGAACGACTGCCGATCATCAAAAGACAACACCCCTCAGCACAATGGGGAGCACTTTGGGGAAACGGAGGCTTCTCCTTCTAGGGGCCAGTTTCTCTCATTTGAGCCCTGTAGCAAAGGTAGGAGTGTCCCCACTCAGGCTGGGATGCTGGGAGCAAACACAGTTGGGTTTTGCCCCTTTTCATGGGTAGCCCTCATGGGATCAGGGAGTAGGAAGGCTCCTGAAGGCCTCTGGGGGCCTGGCAGGCAGGAGGGAGGGCACGGGTGAGCAATGGGGGCAGAGGCATTATCTCAGCTCCACTCAGCCACAGTGGCAGTGCTTGAACCTCCCTGCACTTTTCTTTTCTTTTTTTTGGATTTATTTATTTGAGAGAGAGAGAGCAAGAGAGAGCATGCTTATTCAGGGGAGAGGGGCAGAGGGAGAGGGAGAGAGAATCTCAAGTAGACTTCCTGCTGAGGGAGGAGCCCAACTTGGGGCTCCATCTCACGACCCTGAGATAAGACCTGAGCTGAAACCAAGAGTCAGAAGCTCAATCAACTGCCCACCCAGGCACCCCCCCTCCCCGCCCTTCTGATGACATGTCTCCCCTCTCTGGCCAGTTCTGGGGCCAGCCCACCTATCTTTCCTCCTGGCCCAAGCGGGGGTGCCATCAAGAAAGTCACGGGGCCTGTGCCACTCACGGAACAGTTCGCCGCTTTGTGGCCTGGGGAACTGATGGACCACGAAGGACACTCAGCTGAGAGCAACAGGCTTGGCCAGGGTCACAGGCTCCGTGAGACAGATCTTAGAGGCAGCAGGGGAGGGAGCAGCCCCCAGCCTTCCTTTGCAGCTATGGTGCGTGTCTGGGGTCCCTGCTGCACGCCCAGAGACTGAGGCCCTGCCCTTCCCCAGGAGTAGAGGGGCACGGACCAGAGAACAGCCCCAGGAGGGGGTGCCTCTGGAAGGAAGCAGCGACAGCACAGACCTTGGGGGCACCCATGGGGCCATGGAGGGGAAGGTTTGCCGAGGTCCCTTCCGGGGCTCAGTGGAGGGGTGTGCCTCTGAGGCTGGAGCTCAAGCGTGCACTGGGGCACACCCCAGAACCCCAGGGGTTCCACTGTACCCAGTCACTTGGGAATCCCCTCACACTGGGCATTTTGACCTGCACGGGGGTCAGCACCAGCTCTGTGTCCAGGGCCAGAGTGAGGTTGCAAAGCCCAAAGGCAGGCTCCAGAAGGCAAGCATTAATAGAGGGAGCCCATTACCCCAGCCTTGGAAACTGAGGCCTGGGAGGAGCATGAAGCCCTGGGAACCTCATGAGGCCATTGCAGCCACCCTCAGCGAGGGTCCTGGGGCAAAACCCAGAAGCTGGGCAGCTCCTAGTTGTTTAAAGGAGGTGATTTTGTTCAGTCGAAGTCTCTGGAGCACCAAGCTTATGTAAATCATCCTGGAGGTCTAGAGGATTCAAATCCGACCCAACCAGCTGGGGGCTTCCTGTCTAGAAGTTGCGGGGGGAACCCTAAACCCAATTGTGTTCCTGGACACTGTCCCAGGGGAAGAATCGAGGTTCCCTCGACCAGTGTCAGACCCCACTGTGGAGGAGCAGGAAGTAATGCCAGGGTGGGGGGCATCCGGGCAGCACGGAAGCCTGGCCAGCCGGCTGGCAGGGTTGGGGCTGGTCCGGGCTTTGGGGGTCTGTGGGCAGAGTGGGGAGCACAGGCAGGAGCAGGTGAGGAGCCACTGGCAGAGGAGGGATGGACACGGTGGAGGGACGCTACGACACTGTGTGGCTTTCTGTACTCTGGCCCCACGTGGGATCGTGGGATCGGCTCTCTCCTCGGTGCCCACCCGCCTCCCTGGCTCCCTCTCTCAGATCACCTACATCCCAAATCCCTCTCCTGCCACTGCCATTTGTCGGCCAGCCACCCTCCGGCCTGCCTCCCCGAGCTCTGGCCTCCCCTCCCACTGGACATTTCTTCATGCGGGATGATTATCATAAAGGTGTTCGGGGCGCAGGGTGGCTCAGTGGGTGAAGCGTCTGCCCTCAGCTCAGGTCATGATCCTGGCCGGGGTCCCGGGATCGAGTCCCCATCCGGGAGCCTGCTTCTCCCTCTGCCTGCCACTCGCTCCTCCTGCTTGTGCGCTCTGATTCTCTCTCTCTCTTCCGCCGACAAATAAGTAAATAAAATCTTAAAAACAAAACCAAACCAAAAAGGTGCTCAACGGCTGCAGAATAAACCACATTATAGATCCAGGCTGGCAAAGACCAGGAAGCCCACCCACAGCACCCTGGGGCCTGGGCTCAGTCTCCACCACTTCCAATGGGTGCCCTTCTGCACTTAACCTCTCTCAAGCCTTCAGGTCCCCCTCTGTGAGATGCGAAGAACAGGACCCAGGTCCCAGGGCTGTCAGCGCAGGGCCTGACAGAGACAATTCTGGAGGGGGAGAGGAAGGGCGAAACCCTAACTTTTGTAAAAAGGCAGGTCTTGAACATAATTAAAGCTAGCTGAAAAAATAAGTAATAAATAAAGCTAGTGGAGGGTTTGAACACCAAGTGGCCAAATGTTAGACAAAGTGGCTCATTCCTAAAAAGCAAGTATTTATGATTAAGGTCTGTGTGGGCAAAAGCCTCCTTCTGGGCTATTCCGCTTACCTGTGTGGGGGGTGCCCAGGCACTACCCTTCCCCAGGGGACCTTGGGTCACGTATCTTTGGGGGGGGAGCGCAGAAAAGGAGACTGTCCACCAGCAGGGCAGCAAAGGCCACCGTATGCCCCTCCCATATGGTTCCTGGGGGCTCAGCGTGCTCCAGGTTGGTGGAGTGGGCTGCAGCCTGGCCTCCCCTCTGCCTGGGGGTGGGGGGTGGGGGCAGGGGTGAGGGCAGGGGCAGGTGTGTGGGGGCTGGCAGGTGGCTGTTCTCCCGTGGGGCTCAAGGTCGGTGTCCCTAGGCTGATGCAGGGCGGAGGCAGGAATGGCTGTCCGTGGCCCACAGGGGGTTTGGTCTGGATGAACAACGTGAGGGAGGGAAGGCTCACTCCTGTAACTGCATTCAGAACTTTAACTCTGATTTCTGGATCCTGAGAACCAGGAGGGCCGTCTTATTCCGAGAGCAGCTTGGTTTGAAAATCTACGAAGGTGAAATCTCAACGAGACATCTGGCTTCACGTTCTGTCTCGCATTTCCGTTTCTGTTGCTTCTTCAATATTTCCCTACATGCTTTCCAGAACTGAGCAACAGACAATTTATGAACGTTAGAGAACACAACACAATTCACGAAACTGAGTAAAACAGCTTTAAGTAAAACAAATTCGTTAAATGGGACTTACCCCCCTAAAACTGCTTTCTATGTATTAAAAAAAAACACCCCCAAACCATAAAAACTCGTAAAAAGAGGTTCAAGGAGATAATCTTGCAGGCTTTGAATATGTAACTGACTCAGATATGTGCAAATTCAAACTCCTCATTCCAAGTCCTTCATATACTCCCCCCGCCCACATCTCCAGAATCTTCTTTATTGCTGTGAAAGGCATCTTCTTCCTCCTCCCATTCAGCAGGGCTCACATCTTTCATCTGCTGCAATACCCCTCTCAACTCCAATTGGCTCTGGAGTGTGCGACTGGGCCCACGAACCGGGCCTCAGCAGTGGGTGCCAGCCAGGGCCGGGGTTCAGGCCACCCACAGAGCCACCGTGGAGCCTCACCTGCAGTTCTGTCCCCCTCCCCCCTGCAAATGCCACACGGCTGCTTCCTGGCTGGCTAGCTGCCCCGGGCCTCGTCCCTCGCCCTGGACTCCCTGCCTTGGCTCAGACAAGGGGCCACCAGGGCCCCTAGGGGCTCCCCTGAGGCCACCAGTGGACCCGTCCCCGCCAAGACTGCCCCCTGAGTCTTTCAGTAGAAGGCCTCAGGCACCATTTGAACTCACTGGGAGGATCAGCCACCTGTCAGCAGGAATTTTATCTCACTTACTGGAATGATGGACTGTTTAATATCCCTGTTGCTGAATGTACAAAAAGCCTTTTAAACCAACCGTAGATCCATTCCTGCTAAGAAAAAAGATTTTTGGGGGGCGGTGTTGGGATTTTTATTCTTATCCCAGTTGTACATGAATATAGTTTAGACTGTCGAGTAGATCTGTAGGGTTTGTTACAACAAAACAAAAGCAGCAGTTCCCTGTGTTCTCCCTGCATTTTCCCACATCCGAGGCAACCACTTCTCTATGTTGAGATTTCTCACTTCTTCACTTTTCTACCGTGAGCTCTATCTGCTGACACGGTCTATGGCTCTTCTGTTCTCGGTGTCTGGAGCGGTGTGTGTATAACGAACCATCCCCAAACTACCTTACACGTTTACCTGATCACAAATCTGTAGTCCGGGCAGGGCTCGGAGGGGACCTGGGGGAGCCACTTCCAAGATACACTGGCTCGTTCCCCTGAGGGCTTCTCCACAGAGCGGCTTGAGCTTCCTCACCACGAGGCCGCCGGGTTCCAAGAGACAGGGAGTGGAAGCTGCCAGCTTGAGGCCTGGGCCTCGACCCTGGCGGTGTCACTCCTGCCACATTTCTGCATATTAGCAGCCATCGAGCCTGTCCAGGTTTAAGGGGAAGGTGCACAGACTCGGTTTGTATTTATCTGTTTATTTAGCAGCTTCGCTGAGGTATAACTGACAAATAGGAATTGTGTATACCCGGGAAGTACAACTTGCTGTTCAACGTATGTACATATGGCGAAACGATCCCCACAATCACGTGGGTTAACATATCTGTCACCTCAGGGTGACCATTTTCTTTTTGTGGCGAGAACACTCAAGAGCTACCCGCTTGGCGGCTTTCAAGTCCACGACACGGTATTGTTAACTCCACGGCCACGCTGTACACGAGAGTCCCCAGAACGTGTCCATCTTACAGCTGAAACTGTGTCCCCAGTGTCCCCATCTTGCTCCCTGCCCTGGCCCGGAGACCGGCTTTCTCCGCTGCTTTTATGAGTCCGATCATTGGAGGGCCCGCCCATGAGCCAGAACATGCGCCGCCTCCCGCCGGGCTCCCTTCACCTCGCAGGACTCCTGTCCCCCAGCTTCATCCGTGTTGCCACACCGGCAGGGTGTCCTTTCTCACGGCGGGGTCGTGTCACCGTGCATGTAGGCGGGGTCTTTCCCCGGCTGCCGGGCACTTGGGCTGTTTCTTGGTCTCGGCCTCGTGAAGACAGCTGCTCGCCCCCGTGCAGTCGCAATGCTCCGCACGCCCCGCCTCGTGCTCTCACCGCCCGGCAGCGGCATCTGAGGCTCTCTTGTCCCCAGGAGTCCGACTCTGGCCTTGCTGTCCCCAGCCCTCCTCTGCTCCGTCCTTTGCACCCCCCCCACCCCGGGGCGCTCCCCCCGCCGCCTCTGTCGGGGGCCCACCCTTGCCGGGGACTCCAGCACCTGCCTGCGCCTGCTCTGTCCCAACATCTTGGATCTGTTCCCTCTCAGGCCTTCATCTCACCTGGATTGTCACGGCCCCTCCAACCTGGACTCCTGCTTCCTGCCCTGTGGCCTGTCAGTGCCCCGTGCTCGCAGCGGCCACAGTGGTGGCCTCGCCTCTTCCTGGGACCTGCTCCCCATCCTCTTGTCCATCCCTCCCAACTGCCAGGGACCCAAGAGCTTCCATTCTGCTCCCTGCTGGGCCAGGGCTGGGCAGCCGCCCCATTCTTTCCTGGGGTCTCTCTGACTGCAGCGGGGAGAGGCTGTCAGTCTCTCTCCAGGAGGGTGGGCTGCAAGATACAGAAGATACACGTTTCCAGAAGGTCACCATGGAGGAAGTGACCTGCACCAGGAGGAAATGAAGCAGAAGGGGCACAGGGCCACTCCCGGTGACCCCGAGGCCTGGTGCCTCCCTGCCCCCCAAGGGCGGCCTTCTCACCCTCAGGTATTCTCTCCGGCCTTCCTGCCAGCTCCCTTCCTCCCAGAGCCACTTCATACTGGGTTCCTCTCCTTTGAAATCAAAAGACAGGAGTCCCCCTGGAGCCTCAGAACCCTTCTCGGGCTCCTCCTTCCACCTCTTTCTCATCTTTCTGATTCCAGACTTTCAGTCCTGAGCCTTCCCAGGCTTTTAACCTGGGCTGTGTGCTGAGGACCCCCCCCCCCCCAGAGCCCCACTCTCCCCTGCGCTTCAGGACCTAGGATGCCCAGGCCCCCGCCCACCCCTGTTGCTGCACCCAGACCCTCCACCCCTGCCCAGCCTCTGTCCTGAGGCCCCTCGGGGCCTGCCCTCAGCATGAAGCCTGGGGACGATGGCCTGCACCCTCATCTGTTCTGCCGCAGCAAGGAAAGTCCTCCTCACGCCAGCCCCCTGGCTCTCCTGGCTCCCTCCGCACCTGTGCTCTGGCTTCCGGCCCCCTCTGCCGCCCACACAGCCCCCGGCCTCAGAGCCCGGCCTGCACAGAGCCATCAGGCTGCCCCCTGGGCTCTGCCCCCGCGCCACCTCCCTCTCGGCCTTCACCCTCCCGTCACCACTCCCCTCTGGACAGCGGCCGAGAGCACAGAGCACCGCGGGCTCCCCCTGTTAAAGGAGTGAAGGAGCAGCCCTGGTTAGAAACCGTGAGTTCTCTGGCCAGCTCAGGGTCCACGCGATCTACCGATCTACCGTTCCAGCATCTTCTTGCGTGAGCTCTGGGCACTCTCTGATCCTGGCGACCTCGTGGTGAGGCAAGTACCTTGGAGCCTCAGTCCCTTCACCCCCGAGGGGCCGGTGCATCATCTTCTGGCCACTGTCCCTTCAGGGCTGGGAATACACTCTCTAGCCCTGGAGCTTAGCTAGAGCCTCGTCGTGCCGTGACGTTGTTTGCATCTACGGTTCCCTCTGCCGTGGTGATCCGTGTTGGCCCCTTGAGGAAGGCAGAGCCCCGCTCTGGGCCCTGGGCTTGTCTGTACCAGTGTGCAGCGGCTCTGGAGAGGCCGGAGGGATGTCTTCCTTTATGATGAGGTTTTGTGTCTCGTCTTCCTTTTGTCATAGTTCCATCACGTGGGGACACAGGAGGGGCTGGCTCCCTCAGGGGGCCTCCGCCAAAGCTGGGTGTGCTGGGACAGGGGATGAAGACGGACCCGGCTACCTTGGGGAGAGTGCTGGGCTGCCTCCTTTGGACCTACCGGTGGGGGGGGTACGGTGGAGGGCAGGTGCCTGATTCCTGGTCCTGGCTGGGCAGGCTTGCTGTCTCCTTGGCCTCCTCTCTGGGTGCAGTTTCTGATGATGCAGGGGTAGGCTGGGGTTGCCATGGCCCCCATGGCTCTAGGGTGCATCAGGGTGAGACCCACCTCTGCCATCCAAGCGAGTCCTTGCTGACCGAGCTGGCTATGCCTCACCAGGGCTCAGGGGGCACTGGGGCAGTAAGGACGGGGGTCCGGGCTGAGTCCATGCTGCTCAAGAGGGAGCCCAGGTGCTCTGACATGTGGCCTCCCTGACAGGTGTCACTCCCCGGGGGCCCCTGCTCTGCCCTCAGCTCCCAGGCTCTGAGGGAGGCTGTCAGGAGACAGCACCAGGACAGGACAGGGCTGCTCCTCCTCAGAGGGTTGGAAGTTGAGGGGATGGAGTCAGGGTTGGGATTTCTTGCCCTTGGGCTCTGTTGGGCTGCCTAGGACAGGAAACACCCAGAAATCTCATCTAAATATCAAACCACCAGACCCTCTCACCTCTTCTTCCCTTCAGATCCTTGGTTGCAGGAGGAGGCTGTGGGGATGGAACGGGGGGTGTGGAGGTGGTGGCCTCAGGGACATCCTGAGGGTGGTGAGACAGACATTGGAAGGCTGGCTGAGGCGCTGGAGGAGAAAGTAGCTGAAGGCAGGACGGTGGCGCGTCCTCCATTCCCCTCTCACACCCAGCTGGGGCCGGGCAGAGGACGAGCCCTGGCCTGTCGGTGGTGGACAAAGGCAGCCACACCATCGGCCCTCTGGTCCCCGAGAGGCCCTCCTACAAGGTACCGTATTGGATTTTTCTTTGAAGAGAATTCATTGCAACCAGATCCAATGGGCTCGTTAGTGCTGACGCCCAAGGAAATAGCACGGTGGACCCAAGGCCGGGGTCACCATGGTTTTCACCCTAGTTTCACCACAGTTTGACCTGTGGTTCCCTAGTTAGGAGGGGAAGGAGTGCAGGCTGTGGTCAGGCCAGCTGGGGAGAAGGCATGACCCAGCGGCCTTCCATCTCGGTCCCTGGGTCCCCAGGATGGTGCAATCGGTGGGTGCTCAGGATGATGCAGGGCAGGTGACTAGGCCAGGCCAGGGCCCCCAGGCACCTTGGTTGGGAAGGCCAGTTTGAGGGCCCTCCTCTTCTCTGCAGGCCTAGGTCCCCTCTGCCCCTCTGCTCCCTCAGGGCTGCCAGTGGAGGTGCAAAGGCTGGCACTGGAGGTGCGAAGGTACCAGCCTGAACCACGGGGTGTGGACAGGGCTACTCAGAGCCCCGGCCCAGGACCTGGGGGAGGGAGAGTCACAGGACCCACGGCCCCCCTCCTGAGGCTAGCAGGCAGGCAAAAGATGGTGTGGTGGGGGCAGACACAGTCACTTGAGGAGGGCGATGGGTGAGCTTGCTGTCTTGCATACTAATTATGTTTCTAATCAGCCAGAATGAGGCACCGGCCTCAACCTGACATGTGGCCAGCTCTGTGAATCATCCTGGAACTGACAGAGAGGTTCCGGAGGGTGGTGACCCCAGCTCAGCTGTGAGGGGTTGGAGCCTGAGCCGGGTCTCTCGTCCTGGGTCCTGGGGCACCCTGCTGCCCTGGCCTCCCAGTGGTGCCCCACACGCCAAACAGTAATTCACACTTGATTTTATTCCATGACACTGATTTGCTGAAAATCCCCCGGTTTCCTGGGCAGGGGAAGGCAGTGGGCAGCCTGGCTGAAGTGGGGCTGGCCTCCCAGGAGGACCGGGTCCTGTCCCATTCTGGTCAAGCACTGGCCAGGCCTCAGCCTTCTATCCAGCCCCACTCTCTCCTCTCCAGTCTATTTAAAAACTGAGCTGCAAAAATAAAATAGAATGAAGAAATAAAAACAAAACCCTGAGTTGTTAAAAACCAAATTAAAAATCCCCTTTGGTGTCAAAAGGTCCTATCCCTAAAAGCCAGTGGGTGGGGTGGGCGTGGGGGTGGGTGTGGCTGGCCGGGGTGGGGGGCGGGCCTCAGTCCAGCTGGCCACTGTCAGCACGTTCCTCGTGGTGCTGTAGGCCTAGGAGGCCCTCGGTGCCCGGCCGCTTCAGGATGGCGCTGTACTTGAGGGCCGTGGTCTCCGCCTGCAGTACCACCTCCACCAGGCTGAAGATGGTGACAACCTGCAGCAGAGCAGAGCCCGGCATGGTGACAGGAGTGGGCCATGAGGGGCCAGTCCTGCCCAACCCTGCCACCCACCCTGGCTGGGCCCTGGGACCACTTGCCCTGTTTGCCTGTCGTCAGCTGCGCCTGCTCGGGAGCTGAGGCCCTGGGGCTCCGGTGAGAAGTAAAATGGGCCAGTCACCGCAGTGTGCGCTGTCTGGTGCTCTGAGTGCCCGGGGTCAGGGAGCAGGGAACTGGGGTGTGGGGCTGGCCTTCAGAGCATGCCATAGGTGAACACCATTAGATACAAGATCTTGGGTAGGAAGATCCACAGTTTTCCTTAGATTCTTAAAAGGACCCCAAAAGTTAAAACCCTGCTTTAGAGGGATAGGCAGTGCGCCCCCCCCCCCCCCCGCCCACCGTTCCTCCCACAGTGGGTGTCCCCAGGGCAGGGAAGGCAGTACAGGAAAGCTCTGGCCCAAAGGAGGTGATGGGGGTGAACTGTGCTGGTCTCCCCATGTGGAATCTGAAATCCCACAGGGGAACCTAAATGCTGGGGCATACACTGGGTGGGGGGCAGGAGGGACAGCAGGGGAGGCGTGGCAACTGCGCCCCAGGAGGCAGGAGTAGGGCTCATGAAGAACTGGGGTGGACAGGCACACAGTGGTACTCTGGAAAAACTGCCCCACCCCCGGCTTCTGACCTGCCGCACTGGCTCCTGCTCCATGTCCTCAGGCTCCCAGACAAGTGTGAGCTCCGGCTTCTTACCCACCCTCTGGAAGTGGTGGGACCGCAGGGGCAGTGCCTGGAGGGACACACATCTGTATCTCAGGTTGTAAGCTCTGGGCGCCACCTCCTAACCTTTGACCCTGTAGCCCACCCCCCAACCCCCTGCTTGGAGGCCCCGTCCCCCACCACCACCTGTGCCCCACACCCAGCAGCTGGCTGCTGACCTCTAATTAGGGACCATCCCACCCTTGCCTCTTGTCTCTGGCCGGCTGCAGGGAGGCCTTGCCAGGCTGTCCTCCGTTGAGGCAGCACCCGAGGGTGACCAAGTGCTGAGGGGCAGGGGCTCACCAGGGACAAGGTGGACCAGGCAGCTAAGGGTAGAGGGGGGCTGACCCCTGCGGGCACGGGGTTTGCTAGCACAGGCTGAGGGCTGGGTTGTCTGCAGACCTAGACCTGAACTTCTGTCCTGCTCAGAACTTCAGGACTGGAGCCCTGACGGATACCAGCTGGACCCCAGTCTGTCTCTCCTGCTTTTCCCCACTGCCTTAATGCCACGCTCGGTCCACTCTGGGTGGGGGCTCTGCATTCCCCCAAGTGTTCTGGATGTCAGGGAATCCAAAGCCAGGGTCAGGGGCCAGGTGCTGACTTGCTAACCACAAGGTCATCTGAAATAGGTCCTTCAGATGGCATTGCATAGGCACCAAGTAGCCTTGGAAAGAACCCCAAATAAATAGCCACACAGGGCAAGACCCGAGGCAAGGGATGGTCTTTTCCTTCTCCTCAGGGGACACAATTTCCAGAGTGGCCAAGGACCATCCTCCCTGATCTTTCCTTCCTGCACATTCCTATAAATCATCCCCCAAGACTTGCATACTCTGCCGTCCGGCACTGGGTAGGGAGGGGCCTATTCCCTCAAGCCTGACCCTTGGCCTGGATCCCTCACCTCAGGCAGGTGTGGCCAGTTGTTCCAGCATGGCCCATCAGGTGGGCTTGGTGCTGGGTGGTGGCAGGAAGCGAGGTCTGGGACCGCATACCCTCTGCCACCAAAGGGCCGGTGTCACCCCCAAGGCTTGTATTCTCCAGTGCCGGCGAGGACAGCAAGGACCCTGGCCTGTGCTCCCATCCTCCATGCCTGTGTGTCTGCCAAGGGCTGTCCCCGGGCCAGGCTCCCCCACATGCCAGGCAAATATGGAGGAGACCTCAGCAGAGGGATGGGGAACACGCAGGTGAAAACAGAGTGTGCAGTGGACACAGCTCGATGTCTGTGAGGGGAGGGGGACCTTTGCCCCGAAGCCACAAGGTCCCTGGTAATCGCATCACACTAGATGCACTTCAGCACCCAGAGTTGGCCTTTGCCCGTCCGCAGGTCCCTGACCCTGGCCCGGGGGGGGGCCTGTGGGTACTCACGTTACAGTAGATACGCTTCTGCACCCCGTAGCGCAGCACCAGCACATCGAAGGCTTGGTTCAGGACGCTGAGCACCATGGCTTCTGACTCCAGGGGGCCACTTTCCTGCAAGGCAGGGCTCCAGCCAAGGCTTGGCCACGGGGCATGGGGATGTGGCATCACCCCCATGGCCCAGGCCAGCTGCCGAAGGCCCTGAGCTCCTTAAGAGCTCCTTGTGAGCAGGTGCCCAGGAGGGGACGTGGGGTGGAGGAGGGGGAGGGGGCACCGGGCTGGTGGCCTCACCTTAACCAGGATGGCAAAGAAGAGGCCGGTGCTGAGCTCCTGGACACGCTTGGACGCCATGCGGCGGTCATTGCAGTGGTCAGCCTGCTTTTGCAGGGTGTCGGGCTCCACATCTGGCAGCTCCCTATAGCCTGGGAAGAGGGTGCTGGTGGGGCTGCTGTCAGGGTGCTGTCTGTATGCCGGCCATGGCTGGGTGACAGGCAGCACAGTGCTCCCTGCCAGGCAAGGTGGGGCCTGGGCGGCCCATGCGGAGCCAGAGCCTCCTAGGGCCCGGCTCCAAGGGCTGGGAAGGTGGGCAGCCACTGTTAGGGCCGCCTTGAGCCCCGGATTTTGTACAGGACTTTCAGTGAGCTCTCCTGGGGCTGATGCCTAGCAGACTCACAGGGGGAGTGTTTCGGGGCCCCAGCTCCCCTGCTGCTCCCTGGCCACCTCTTGGGGCCTCTACAGCCATGCAGTGTGGCCTCTGGCTGCTAGGTACCCGCTCTGGGGCTGGGCGGCCCTTAGGTGGGCACAGGTCAGTGTTACCCTCCTGTGCGCTGCCTCTTACCAAGTGCGGCGGCCAGGAGGCGGTGCACCAGGACGTCAGCGAAACGGCGGATGGGAGAGGTGAAGTGGGTGTAGAGTGGCACGTTGAGGGCGTAGTGCCGGAACTGTGCCTGATCCTGCAGCACCCCCGAGCAGAAGTACAGTGCCATCTGGGGGGACAGAGGACGGAGTCTTACAACCTGGCCAGGTCGGGTCAGGGCTGGGTTTGTGCTGCCAGGCTGTCACACTCAGGGCCTTGTGATGGGCTGTTCTGGAGTGGACTGACCTGCCAGGCTGCAGGATGCCAGGGGCCATTCTCTCTAAGGGGACCCATGGGGCTGCCGTGGGGCTGTGCAGAGCCACGGGGTGTCCATGCCCCTCTCCTGCTGAGGACAGAAGTGGGCCTTGCCCTGGGTTGTGCAGACCCCTTGTGGTGATAGCACGGAGAACAGGCTGGAGAGCACTGCAAGGGGCCCACCTCGCCTCTGGGGGACCAAGGGGTGCTGGGAACCTCAACATGCTAGACGGCCTCCTCCCTCAGAGCCCTGTGGGATGGGCCACCCCAGCCCTCGCAGCCAGCCGGCCAGGTACCAAAGTCTGATGGCACCTGGGGAGGACGAGCTGCTGCTGCACCGCCAGCAATAAGAAGGGAGCAGTTTGGTTTGCTCCACGGGGTGGGGATGGGGCAGCTACTCCAGAACAGGGAAGAGAGGAGGCCAGGGCCGGGCCGGGCAAGGGGCTGCAGATCAGCTGTGGAGGCACAAGCGGAAGCTGGGGTGGCTCTGCCTGGACACGGAGCCTGCCACCACCACCCGGCCAGAATGGCAAGTAGGACGGAAGGCCTGGGATGCCTGTTACCCGCGTATAGTGAAACGGGCAGTGGGCACCGGGCTTTTCCTCTGGGGCCCAGGCCGAGTCTTTGGTTGTGACCGACCTCACGCCCTCTGGCCCTGATCCTTGTCCTGCAGAAGCCATGCTGGCACCCCAGCACCTCTGGGCCCCCCACAGGCAACCCCGTGCCAGCCAAGGGAGGGGGTGGTTTGCCAGCCGCCAGCCTCAGCCCTCCTTGTCCCTGACAAGCTGTCCTGGCACCAAGACTCAGAGGTCCGAGTTTAAGAGGCCCTCCTGCAGCGGAGGAGTGATGACCTGGGTCACTAAGAGAGGCCAAGTTTCTCAAGGGGCCCAACAAATGGCTCTGGGCCACCATGGTTTGGGCTGTCTGGGGGGGCTCAGCCACAGTCCCTGAAGCTGCTTGTCCTGTGGTCCCCAAGCTCTCGGGGCCGGGAATCAAGAATGCTGCAAGGAGCAAGTGAACAGGTTCCTGATCAAGGGCCAAGGTCACACCCTTGTGCGTTCACTCGCTTGCTCCCTTGCTCTCTGCTCACACCCACCTGCCCGTGCGCTCAGCCAAATGGACAGCCAGCTCTGGTTACTGTGGAATCCAGGGCACAGCTGGCAATGAGCCGCTCAGCTCCCCGAGTCCACCTCCCTTCCAGTTCCTGCTGGGGCCTGGGTTACATCAGGGGCAAGTCACGGGGGGAGGTGGGAGCAGCCGCCACTCCAAGCCATGTCTGGGCGTCATTCTCAGCGGCGGGGCCACTTCCCCAGATGGGCTGGGCTGAGGAACCCAGAGGCCCTGGTCCCAACCTGCCTGGGAAGGTATCTCTGGGCAGGGTGGGCAGGGTGGGGGAGGGGGGCTTTCCTATTTCAGCAGCTTACTCAGGACTCTGGTGTTCACTGCTGCTGCTGCTGCTGCTGCTGCCTTGTTCCCTGTCCCTGTCCCGGTTCTCAGGAGGCACCGCCGGCACTCTGGAACCCCTTGCCATCAGCTTCCCACACAAAGGCCAGCCTTGAAGGTCACTCACTGGCAGGAAAGGCCAGAAGTCCACTCCTTCAGGCTCTGGTTGACACAGAAGAGGAAGGATCCTTTCCACAGAGCTCCAGGGCTAGTTTGACCTTGGAGGTGGATGCCTTCCAGAGGCTGGGGGCAGTGAACGGGGGTCCAAGTGGCCCTGCATGGCAGTCAACAGGCAGTTCTGGGACCAGAGGCTACTGCATCTCCGAGTAGCTAGGGGACAGAGTGACCTCGAGTCTCTTGGCCACAGGCACAACTTCCTCTGTGTGGTGTGCTTTAAAGGTGTGTGTGGGGGCAGGCACTTGTGACTGGGGACAGGGTAAAAGCGGCCAGACCCAAAAGGGCCCTGATGACTCCATTCTGGGCAGAATATATGACTGTTGGGAAATAAATCAGCTGTGGCCAGTGGAGGTGACCTGGTTCTCGTGAACAGATTGAATCTGCAGAGTGACTGAGCCCCTGAAAAATGGTTTGTCACTGTCCCCTGGCCAGAACGGGGCCCAGAGCCGCCCCATTAGCGTCTGCAGCTCCTGCTGACCCGACAGATGGGTGGGGTGGCTCCTTCCCAAGATGCTTAAGCCTGCAGGGGCCAAAGCTCAGGCTCAGAGGGCTGCTAGGAGCAGGTTCACTGTCTACCTCCCAGGCTGCCAGCCCATCACACTGCATGCGGACACAGGCCCACGGCCCGACTCCTCTTCTCCCAGCTGCCAGAGGGAGACTTTTCTGCCTGGGGTCCACAGGGCACAGTGGGGGCTGCACCTTCT
Source organism: Vulpes vulpes (assembly GCF_048418805.1). NCBI lineage: Eukaryota > Metazoa > Chordata > Mammalia > Carnivora > Canidae > Vulpes > Vulpes vulpes. Next base: position 7,637,512 of record NC_132788.1, read on the forward strand.
CCTCTGGGTAGGTTGCTGTGGGGGACAATCTCTCCCCTCTGGGGTGTCCACCCAACTGAGTGCTGACCAGCCCCCATTCCTTCGCCAAGCCAGTCTGGTCTGCGGGGCCTGCGCACCGAAGGCTTGGTGTTTGCCCCTTCCCTGCCTTCAGCAAGGAGACGGAGCCCCAGAGGCCGGGCGGTAAGGGGGCAGCAGGGCTCAAATAGGGCCCTTTAACGGCCCATGGAAGCCATCCTTGGGCAGGTGAGGCAGGCAAGTCTCAGGAGTCCAGGGCTCACCTGTCAGAGGTAACACATGGGGCTGTCCTCCCCACTCCTCCCCTTAGATCCTCTGTGTGTGGTGATCACAGACTCCCCTGGGAGAAGGGGGAGGTTGGGGGGCTTGGCCCCTCCTTACCTGCATGGGCCGAGAGCACATGTTGGTGAGCACCTCCTTCCGGGCCAGTGAGTACTTGTCATCTCCAAATGTTTCGGTCAGACTTTTCTAGAAGCAAACCCGTGTGATATGAAGTCAAGCTTGGGGACCTCTGGGGCCCCTGTCACCCTCTGACCATCTGAGACCTGGGGAAGAAGGGGCTCAACCCTGCTCAGATGGCCATGGTGGAGCGCAGGGGCCAGCACCAGTCCGTGTCCCACACTGGGCCGTGGCTCTGAGGTCAGTCCTTCCATGTCTCGTTGGCTGGATAGAGACACTGGTTTCCAGTTGTGTGACCTAAGGCATCTCTCTGCCCACCCCAGGCTTAAAAGCACAGATGGGAACATCCTCCCTTGCATGGGATCAAAGCTAAGGCCTGAGCCCCATAAGGCTTAGTTCCAGGCAGGGAGCACTTGACACCACTTAACATATAAAACATTCTCTGGCTTCCAGTCATCTCAGCCCCCTACTGAAAGTTTCTGGGCCCAAGCCCAGCGCATCCCTGGCCACGGGATCCCTGCCCACAGATGAGCATTGAGTGGCTTCCCTTGGCCTGGTCCTGGTGGGGAGCATGGCCCATGGCCCGGGCCTCTGTGACTTAGAGGCCTCCCCTCAGGGCCTCCCCCTCCCCTGCACTCCCCGCACTCACATTGAGGGCCCCGGCAGAGCTGAAGTCCATGGGCAGCCCCATCTGGTCACAGAATTCCATGAGGTCGTTGAGCATCTTGGTCTGGGGTGGGGGGTGCCGGCGCAGCAGGGCACGCTCAGGGAAGGTGCGGTGCGTCTTGTGGGCCACTGCCATGTTGGCCAGGAGCATGAACTCCTCCACGAGCCTGCAGCGGGGACAATCAGCAGGGGCCAGGGGCCACCGGCCCTTTTCCAGGCTAGCTGCAGGCTGGCCCTCTTGGGCTCTTCGGTCTCAGCCTGGAGACGCCCTCCTGCCACCCAGTATCGTCCCCACTCCCTCGTGCCCCCCCTGGAGCTAACCAGTCAGCACCACTCTTCTCTTCTGATGTGTGAGCTTGTGCACCACCTCCCCCATGAGACTAGGGGGATGGCATCTGTCTTATCCCCACCATGGCCCCTGTGCTTGGCACCCCAGCACCCTGCCTGACAAAGAGAAGGTGCTCAACAAAGCTGTCTGCTGAATGACTAGCCTCCTGGGATGCTTGGGGGTGTCCTCTGCTGTAAGGAAACAAGAGGCCCAGGCCGCCATGAGAACTCCGAGTGCTTCCTGGGGGTGTGTAGAAGGCCGTAGAAGGCGCTCAGCAGACCCAGGACTCCCTGCTCCCCGGGAGGAGAGAAGGGTTTCTAAGGATGACCAGGAGAGTCACGGACAGCAAGAGGACGTACATATCCTGGGGGGCAAGGCCAAAGTGCCGTCGAGGTGTTCAAATCCCAGAGAGTTAACCTCTTAGGATTTAACACTTGACTCTTGCTGCACTTGAGTGTAATTCGAATCAACAGGTATGAGCAGATATGGCTCCAGGTGAAGAGACGAAGGCACAAAGGACCCAGAGAGAGGAGCGGGGGCTGAGGGCGGATGAAGATGAGAGCCAAGATCGAGGAGTCAGGCTGAGTGGGAAGCTGGGTCACACAGGCCTAAGGCTGGCGCCCCCACCCCTCAAATGTGGGGCAGGAGGCCACGTGCTGCTTCCCTCACCCAGGGCTCTGGTGGCAGGATGAGTCACACACATGCACAAGAGCTGAAGCCCCTGGAAAGGGGGCTTGGGCACACTGCCGCCGTCGTGGCCTGGGTACCCTGTGTGGGGGCTGCCTTTTCCCCTGCTTTCATCCTGGATCCCAAGCTGCATGACAAGCCTGTGCTTCTCCCATGGATGCAGAATAGGTCAGGGCCTAAGCTCTGGTCGCCCTGCTGGCCAGCAGCCGGAGGCCTGAGATGAACTTCCTCTTCCTGGAAGTGTGGGTAAAGCCTCAGGGTTAGCCTCGTCACCTCGCCAAGCTCTTGGAAGGGAAAGCAGCCCAGGATGAGGGCAGAGAATGAGCATGAGCTTACAGCCCCTCTGCCCCCCAGACTGGGCCTGCCATGGAAGAATTGTGGCTCTGGTCCTGAGAACACATCTGTCTCCCAGAAGCCCTTCCTACCAGGAAGAAGGGCTGTGGAAATGGCCCTCTGGTGGTGGCATGATCAGAGGGACCGGGGCCAGGTCTGGGCCTTGGGACAGGGCTAGCTCGAGCCTTACTCATAGCCCCTCCTCTGTGAGGATGACTCTGGACTGGCCTACTGGATATACTGGGCCAGGGGTATAGTTTGGGCGTCAGGCTGCAAGGTCAGGCGTCAACTGGCCCTTGCACCATGCAGGAAACCCTAGGTGTGGAATGAAGAGTTTCTTTATCCCCTCCTGCGCACTCGTAGTCAGTTAAGTGACCGTTCTGCTTCCCCGTGCCCCCAGCCTGTCCTCATGCACACTTCCTGCTGAAGTGCCTGGGCTCAGGCACCTGAACCGGACCACCATTTCCTAAGTGGAGGTCTGAATCCTGGCTCCATGTTCCTGCTGTAGGAACCAGGACGACTCCGGGACCTTTCTTGATCCTCCTTTTTCTCAAACGTAGAACAGGGTAGTAGCACCTGCTCCACAAAGGGGTTGTGACAATCAGTGGGAATATCACACGCTGTCAGGGCAGACCCTGTGCCTGGCACATTGTTGGCGTCAGGACACAGGATGTACTTTCCCCCTCTCGCCACTGTCCATGCCAAATGGCCAGCCCGGGGTCCCTCCAAGGCGCCCTGTGAGTTTCACCCCTGTCATTTATCTCCTCTTACTTGCCTTTCCCTTGTGTTCCCTGAAGGCCCAGGCTGAAGGCTGCCCCGTCACCCCCTTGGGTACTTACTGCCAACCAGCCACCTGGCAACAAGAACCAGGCTGTTGGGCAGCCCCGGTGGCGCAGTGGTTTAGCGCCGCCTGCAGCCCAGGGCGTGATCCTGGAGACCCTGGATCGAGTCCCACGTCAGGCTCTCTGTGTGGAGCCTGCTTCTCCCTCTGCCTGTGTCTCTGCCTCTCTCTCTCTGTCTCTATGAATAAATAAAATTCTTAAAAAAAAAAAAAAAAGAACCAGGCTGTTGTACGGTCACCTGTGTCACAGCCTAGCACTGTTGGACTCTTCATACTTGGTTTCCCGACTTAGATTTTACCAACCCAAGAGGAGTCTCGGTTCCTGCTCAGTAAGCGTCTGATTTGATTTACTGTGTTCTGGGTCAGATACTAGAGGCTGTCATCCCCTGAATGCTTCAGACACGTACCTTTGTCCCTCTGTTCACTCAGCGAACATTACTGTGTGTCAGGTGCCTCTAGACCTGCCTCCCCACGCAGCCTGAGAATGCTTGTGGGCGGGACGCTCGAGGTCTGCTCCTTGGAGCCCCGCACTCTCCAGCGCACACTCCGGTGGGGAGGGAACCCCTGGATAACCTTGGGGCTGACCCTGGGCTGTGTTTTGCCGGTATGGCCAGCAGGGGGCAGCATGACCCCACAGCAGCGCTGAGGAGTGCTGGGCAGGGTACAGGGGCGGTGGGCGGTGGGGTTCTAGCCTGTCGCCCCAACCTGATTCCCACCCCCGGGATCACAGGAACTGAATGCGTGGGGGGCTTCCCCAGGTGGCTGCTCCTGCTCCCAGTCCCTGCAGGGGCTCTCCTGCCTCATCTCTCAGGTTCTCATGTAAGGTGGAGAATAGGAAGGAAGGGATAGGGAAGGTGGGGCCGATGCCCAGAGCCCCAGGAGGTGACAACAGACCCAATCAAGCCGCTTCTGCATTACTTGTCCTCCCTGGACCCCCAGTATAGTCCCATGAGCTGCCTGTAGCCGGTGGCAGAAAAACGAGTGTACTCCTGTTAACCTTGAGAAGAGTCTGGCAAAGCTTGAGATGCAGAGGCTGACCTTGGACAGGTCCCTTGGTGCCTCCTGGGGGCTCCGCGGCTCAGTCCCTCCCTCACGGCAGGGGGCAGGAGCTGAGAGGGCAGCCCGTGCAACTCTCTCCCTGACACTTTGCTGATATCAAGCATTCACCCCAGAAAAACATCAATGTCACCAAACTGGGAGGAGGCATAGCAGTAAGCCCGACTCCCCGGGTGCTGCCATGGCTCATTAGTGTTCCAGGATAGCTGTAGGACCGTTTCCCCACAACCTGTCCTTAAAATCCTTCTTATACCGGCAGGTGGGAGAGGGAGGGGCAGAGAGAGCATGCAAACTGTGAGCCACGGCAGTCGGGTCCTGGGGGGCTGTGGGGGGCCCGGCGCAGCTGCGAAGGAGGGTCCCCCGGGAAGCGAGGGAACAGGAAGGCCAGATTCCACGGAGTTCAGGATTCAAAGACAGGGCCAGGCACCACGGAGGGAGAAGCGGGCTGGCCAGGACTGGGGTGGGGCAGGGGGGTGTCCTGGCTCTCATCGGAGGCCAGCCAAGGCCCCCTTTACCCGACTCAACAGGTCACCCCGTGGGGCAGTTCCATTAACTGGCCAGCAGGGGGCCCCCAGCATCTTTCTTCCACAGGACCTGGGACGTGGCAGGAGGAGCCTAGAACCTAGGAACTTGTGGGCAGGAGGAGCCCTAGTTTATAAACTGCAGTCCTGTGGCCCAAGGTCCAGGGGTCTCTGGGCTTCCATTCAGGGGTTTTCTCCTTAGCCAGAGGGGCTGAAGGCTTGCCCTCCTTGGGACACAGGGCAATTAGAAGAGGAGCCTCAATAGCTGGCTCGTCAGCAAGCACCCCTTCACCCCGATCTCCCTCCTCTGCTGGGGGCCAGTGCTGCATGCATAGGTCCAGCAGCCAGACCTCAGATGACACCCGAAGCTGTTTTGGGTGCTTAGGATGAGCCCCTGAGAACAAACACCACACACCAGAGTCAGGGAGGTGGGGATGGAGGCCTGCATGTTGCTCTGGCCTCAGACCCTGCTCCCAGATCTGGGTACCTGTCCAGGTAGTAACCCACCTCCTCCTCCTGCTACAGCACAGCACGGGCATGAGATCAGTCAGCCCCACTCAGAGGGTGGTGGGGAGGGGGCTGGCAGTGAGCAACCGTCTGACAACTGCTCTAATGGACGCTCAGGCATGGCCACCAGCCAGGATCACCTTCCAGAACAGCAAGCCAAGCCTTTGGATATGGGGCCTCGGTCCCAGTGCTGGCATCTGCTGAGCATTTGCGGCCCAGTGCCACTGGGGGCCCACAACTCTGGAGGTCTTGGGGTGGGGTGGGGGTGTCTGTGGCATACAGGTGCACAGCCAGCCGGGGGCCATGCCAGGATGCATGCTCGTCAGCACTCATTCTCCACATCCCACCTACCTAGGCTCTGGGTTTCCAGGCGCTAGGACATGGGCATGGGGGGCAGGTGAGAGGCCTCTCATCCCGGGGAGGAGCTGAGCAAGCCTAGAACTGTTGGAGTCCCTCACCGGCTAGGGCAGATGGTGGGAAAAGGCCAAAAGCAACCTCTTCAAAAGTACACACATTATCACACGGCAAAGACGACTTTGGTCCAGAATGCTGTTTCCCAAAGTGTGTTAGTTACTTAAAGAAAAAAGTATATTTAGATATATGAAATGCTAGGGGATGAATTTATCTGGTGTTTTTATTACAGGACATTCTTTTGCCTTTAAGAGGCTAATATGCATCAAGACAAGAAGTTCCCGGATGTAGCATTTGCTGCTCATTGATTGAACTTGTGTCGCAGCTGAAGGATGATGTCTGGGAAAAGACACTCTACCTGGCAGGGGTCAGACAGTGGCTAAACGAGAAATGGGCTAAAACATCTGCCCTTTCAGAGGAAGGCTGCCCATTCTCAACCATCAAAGGAACTGGCCTGAGTTCTCTGCTTGTCTGGGAGACTGTGGCTCTGTCTTGCTCATTAGGGGCCCAGGGGGTGTCTGCGGCCAAGGAGCCCCTCAGGTGGGGTAGGGGAGCGAGGTGTCCTAGGTGCGGTGCCTGCTTTTCCCTGTTCCTGCTACTTCCTACCACGTGTCCTGATTCCTTCCTTGTTCGCACAGGCTAAGCCATGTGGAGAGGAGAGGCTAGCGGTCACCAGTTCAGTCACTCGCCAGCTGTGTGATTTCAGATACATTTTGAAGCCTCTCTGAATCTCAGCTGATAGACTTGCAAAATGGAGGCACGAGGCACGGTATATACAAGCGCTTGGCCTTCGTGAAATATTATACTATTATTATGCACACCGGGAATGTGATTGGGTGCCCCGACCCCAGGATTTGGGCTGAGCACATGGCAGGATTCCTGGAGGCTCCTGCTCTCCCTCCTGCCCCAATGCCACCACCTTGGTCAGGCCTCCAGCCCTGACCAACTGCCTCCTTACGTCTCGTGTCGCCGTGCTGTTTACTTCCTTACGCCCAGAGTGGGGCATTCTTCCTCGAAGGCAAACCTGGTCATGTCCCTCTCCTGCCTGAAGTGCTTCAGTGGCCACCACCATCCTTGGAACTGGCCACCCCCATCCTTTGGACGGTCCATCTCCTTGGTAAAATGAGGTTTAGCAGGCTTTTTGTCACGTGCCTGCAATCACTTCTCCCTCTCCCCGACCCCAGCCCTCACAATCTAGACATGCTGACTTCTCGTGGCTCTTCCCTGCTGCTGCCTCACTGCACTGCTGCTCTCTTAGCTGATATGCTGGCCCCCTGGCCTCTCTTCTTCCTCCAGGGAGGCAGCATGAGGGGCGACCCCTCCGTGCGTCCTGGGCAGCCCACCCCAGCATTTCGTTCATGCTGTTGTGATTGCCCTGATCATCGCTGAATCTCCCCTCCCCATCCCAGTGCCGTCTACCTTGGTCCCAGCACAAGGCTGGAGGATGCCCCGAGCTGGCACAGCGCAGATGCTCCAGAAATTAGTGCAGGTTCCCAGGATGGGCACAGTCAGGATCTGGGGGGCTGGGTCCCTGCCAGCGTGCCCTGTTCTGCTTAGGCGTACAGCCCTCGTGCATACACGTCTGACCCCTAACACCTGCTGCCAGGAGTCGTCGACAACTTAAAGCCCTGCCTAAGGAAAGAGCTTGACTGAGCCCATTCCTGAACTAGGTGCAAGAGAAGCAACAACCCTCCTGGCTTCCCCCTGGTCTGAGGGGGGAGCACCCTCCTGGCTTCCCCCTGGTCTGAGGGGGAGCACCCTCCACTTACAAGACCGTGGCATTGCTATTTATTGCCATCCCAGGGTAGTAAGCCTCCTCAGCTAGAGCCATTTGTTAGGTTCTTTGTTCTCTTACTTGTCCTCATGTCTTTTTTGAGCTGCTGCTGTGGCCTAATTCTGCCCCATGTGCGGCGAGAGAGGGAGAGACACTCATGGGGTGCCGGTGACAGGCGTCACGCTAGGAGGAACCCGGACGTGAAGCCCCTGAGAGTCTCCCGCAGCCCTGGAAGGGGTTTCTATCCCTTTCTGTGTGAGGGGAGCGTATGGTACAAAAAGGAAAGGTGTCTGCCTCTGGGTCCCACAGCCAATTGACGACAGGCCTGTGTGACCTTGAGGCCCCACTGCCACCAGAAAGCCTTGTGGGCAGATCAGTTCCAAGAGGTGGCAAGGAGGAGGGAAATACTTTACACGGAAGGGATGAACAAGTACAAGTGTGGTGGCAAACCGAATCTAGATAACCAGGAACCAAGGGCAGAGGGAGGAGGGCTGTGCCGCGGGCGCCGGCCGGCACCAGTGCTTCTCTAGGGAGCGGGGAAAGGCTGCCAGACCAGGGGTGGGACCGAAAAAGAACATGACGAAGGGCCTGCGGGGCCCAGAGGCCAAGCATGGTTCGGATGAATGTGGAGAGATGGATGGTTTGCGAGAAGCGGCCGGAGGCAGCAAGAAAGGGAGGTCAAGGCAGAGTCCAAGATACACACATGAGGTGAGGCTCTGGGAGGGGGCGACACTGGCCCCTGGCACCGAGGGGCTAGAGGAACGGAGTTTGGAGGCTGGCAGGGCAGCGTGCCAGGGGGACCAAGGTCAGGGAGAAGCTGCCCAGGGTGCACCCTGCCCCACGGTGGGGAAGATGGGGAGGCTGCGCGGGGCGGGGGGGGGGGGCGGGGGGAGGGCCCTGGGTTTAGCAAGCAGGAGCCAGGTACCAGAGCCCTGGGGCTGGGGCAGCTGGTGCAGGAAACCAAAGCCAGGGCGAGGAGGGCCTCTGTAATACTTCCTGATGGCTGTTCTAAGGATCTGAAAGGTTGCTCTGCACGCGTTTCTAGAGGCGAAGGAGCTGATGGCGAGGCAGCACCTGAGGGTGGGTATGTGACCAGCCTGCATCCGACGGGAGGGGCTGTCCAGGGAAGAAGTCAGATGTCCCCTCAGAGCTGGGAGCTCTCAGGAGGGGACTCAGGGCCATGTGGTTTGCCTCGCAAAAAGGGGCAGGCTTGTCCTCACCACCCTCTGCTTGAGGAGGGCCCTGGGGAGGGCCCGGAACAGCATCGGTCCTGCAGGAAGGGGCGGCCTGCTTCCTCCTGGCAGCCTGGCGCTCCGGCCAGGAGACAAAGGCCACAGCCAGGCAGGGGAGGGAGGGGCGGGAGCCCACATTCCCCAGCCCCTTGTCCCAGGCTGTCCTTGCGCTTAGGGAGGGCATCTGGTCACCAGCAGCCCCGGAACACAACAGGCCCCTGTGTGAAGAGCAGCTGGGTAACCTCAGGGCACTGGCACCAGGACGCTGTCCCTGAAACTGTCTTTTCAAGTCCACTGGGCAGAGGAGAGAAGAGAAAGGCCCACTCCCATCAGGTTGATGAAGACAAGGCCCTGGGACAAGACGGCCTGGGGGTGGGTGGGTGGGGCTGTTGGTTTCTGCAAGGCAGCAGCGCAGGCAGGCAGCTCCAGACCCAAGGTCGGTGCGGGGCTGACCACAGCTCAGCTGGCTGCCCTCCCTCCCTCAGCACTCGGCTGATCTAGATGAGTGCAGGGAGGCTGGTGCCGGCAGCAGGGTCTCTCTGGCCCAACTGCTCGGACCCCAACAGCCCTTGCCCTTGGGCTCCTGGCTCCTCTGCACTTACCCTCTCAACCCTGCCCACCCAGAGCAGCGGGGCCTCCAAGGATGTTCCATCTTCAGATTCGTTTTACCAGCTAAACCAGAGGAGAAACTCGCCCCACCCCTTCCATACCCAGAACGCTCAGAAAGTGGCTTTGGAAAGGACTGGGGTGCCGGGCAGCCAGGGCACAGTGGCATGGCTGTGACCCAACCCTGAGAATGCATCCATTTTCAAAGACCAAAAGCAAGTGAGAGCCTCTTTTGCCCTCAGCCACCGGGGTCCTCGTCACAGCTCTGTGGGAATGTCATGCAGATGGAATCAGGCCGCTCACTGGGACTGTTCAATTAGCACTGGGTGAAAACTGCTAACTTTGAAATTTGATAAGAACTGCTCCCAGCCAGTTTTGAATCAGTTCTGCTCAGGACCAGACTCCCCTGCAGGGGCACAGCCTCACTGCAGGCCTGGGAGCCCTGGGGCTTGGCCCTGGCCGTTGGGCCGCTCGCTCATGAGCCCTGAGCGCTGAGCATGGAGTGTGGCCCCTTCCTAAGCCTGAGCAGTGGTGGGGGGTGGGGGCGGCCACCCTCGCAGAGGACCTGCTGCCCTGGGAATCGGGGCGGGATGGGAATGATGGTTGGCTGGAGTTGAGGGGAAGCCGCCGGGGATGGGAAGCTTCAAGAGATCTTTGTTGCGGTTCTCGCCTAGGCCAGGCCGGGGTGGGGCTGGTGGCCTGGGAGCTGGAAAGTGGAGGCCGCGGGAGAGAGAGAGACCGAGAGAAAGAGCGCACTGCAAGCAGAGCTGGCCGGGGTGAGGGTGGGGGGCACAGGCAGGAGGATCGATGGGCGCCCACCCACAGCCGGCCCGGCACCCCGCGGCCAGCAGCTGAGTGGAGGGTGCTGGGGCCGTGGGGCTGAGCACACGTCACAGCTCGGGCCTCTCGCTGACCCCTCTCCTCCTGGGCTTGCTGCAACCTGCGGAGTGTTTTGGACATTCCCACGAAACCACAGGGAAATGAATGGGGCCTAGTTCACAGGCATGGAAAAGCCCAGAGGAGAAGGCCTCTGGAGCCAGACATAACAGGCCCTGCGGGTGAGGCCGGAGCCAGGTTTCCTCTTCTGTGAGGCTGAATTCACTCCAGGGCCTTTCTATAGGTTCAGCGGGTGGGGCCCAGCTGCAGCGAGGCACGTTTCAGCCGCTTGTTTTTCTAGCTCCAAAGGAAGTCTCCAGAGGCTAGGCGTCCGGAGCGTGGGCCCTCGGGCCTTGCCAAAGGGGGGCCCAGTGGCTGCGGTAGGGAGGGGATGGGGGTTTGCTGGGGAGCTGGGCTGACAGGCAGAAAGCCCTTTGTCAGCGTAAAGCTAGCTGAGAAGCCGAGCTCCCTTCCCGAGGTTCAGGACTCTGCTCGAGGAGGCACAAGGCCGGTGCTCATGGCACAAAACTCCCCCTAAGCAGAACCAGGTGGCAGTGTGTGCCTGTGGCCGCGCAGAGCCCAGTAATTAGGGCTTGCTGGCTGCGCTGTGGTGTGGACGCACATGCCTTTCTCCACTTCTAGCAGCTGTCCAACTGGAATTAGAACCCCTGACCAGAGGAGGTGGGGCCAGGAGGCCCGGCCACCTTCAGGAGCCATCGCTGTGACCCCCCCAACAGCTTTGCTGTCCTCTTCAGACTCCCTGGCCTGGGGGACACTTTCATGCTCATCAAACTATGAGGCCTGGCTCCATAGTCCTGGACAAGGGGCAGAGCTTGGTAAGGCTAGTAGGGGGCCAGCTTGGTCATCACTGACAATGGGAGAGATTAATTTTGATTTTAAAGTCAGACTTTGACCACAGAGATATTTGGGAGAGAAGAGTATTCCAGTATGTAAAGGTGTCCCCCCTCTCACGTCCCCCCCATCCCCCCATGGCAACAGACGATTAGCTAAGAGAGGATGAGAAACGTTTTCCTGGGAACTCAAGCTACTTTGCTTTTGCAAGTTACGACATCCTTTTCTCACCTCCCCAAAGACACTCTTGTCCTCTCTGCTGCTGGGGAGCAGCTCCCCTTGAGCAGGGCATCAAGGCTGGAAGGAAGAACAAACAACTGCTGGTCTCAGCCTGGGCTTTCCACACACCAGAGTGTGGTGGGGCTGTGGTCTGTGGACTGTGGTCTTTTTGCCTCCAGTGTCTCCTCTACTCCCAACCAAGTGGAGGAGAGAGTTTTCTGGAATGAGCAAAAGGGAATCTGAGTCTTAAGGTAAGCACTGCTTCCTTGGTCACAAAGAGGGAATCTGTATTCCAATGTCCCCACGCATTCTAGCCATCAAGACCTGTAGATGCTGGTGGCTACCTGGGTGGGCTTGGTCCTGGGGGAGGCCTTGTGGTCGGTGCAGTGTGCTGCTCACAGGCTGCTCCTGCCCCAATCCACTGATCCCCGGTCATGCCAACCCCATGTATGTACCTCACCCAAAGCCATGGGGAGGAGAGGGACAGGCGGAAAGCACTGGCACGGGGCTGTGGTCAGGGCCATCTGGGCTGTGAAACCGCTCTGGGGCACTGCTGAGGACATGGCAGGACAGAGCTTCAGTCTCTGAAAAGGCCCCTGTGGGGTGGGCTCCTCAACACCTGGACACACTATTTATGCCTTTGTTTATGAACAAGGGACATGTGGGTGCCACCAGCTTCCTCAAAGACAATATATCTTGTAAAATCTTTCAGACCCAAGAGTCTAGACCTGAGGGTCTTCCTGGAGCTGGAACTTTGAGTCCTTAATGCTTGAGGCTGCTGGGGAGGGGGCAGGGCCGCTGCTCTGAGGGTCCTCTGCCCAGTCGAGCCCAGATGGGGGCCAAGGACTTGATGATGCCTCTTACCTCTGAGCTGCCACAAATCCTATGCTCTGCTAGCATGGCCTTGTGCTGGCTTCTGCACATCCCCCCCGCCCCCCCCCCCCCCACACACACACCCAGCTCCTCACTCATGCCTGTCCCACACCAACCTCTCTGTGGCTGGTTCTTTACCTTAATCCCAGGGCCTAGGGAAGTATCTCATATACACTAGGTACTCTCCAAATATATGTTTTTATCTGCAATTGTCTACTTTGTCTATGCAAGATCAATACCTCTATTTCCACAGCACTTTATGCTGTTTTCACAAGTCTTAGACTCCTTACTCTTCATATGAGCAAAGGGAGGCTCAGAAAGACTGGGTGACCCCTCTGAGCTCACAGACCAATGACACAGACGTCCCGTCCACTGCTTTTTCCTCAGGTCATCTTGTGTAGCCTGCCCAAAGCTCCCTGAGGACTGGGCAGCAGGGTTTCCAGAGCGATGCCTGACCGAGGGCTCTGCTACAGTATTAGGGCCCCATTGAGAGACTGCCCTGAGGACACAGTGGTACTGGGTACAGGCCGCCGTGGTAGACTGCAACATCACTACAGTCCTTCTTCCCAACTGTCAAGGGCACCTCCTCCCTTCAGCAAGGGTTGCAGCAGCCACAGAGCCAAGGTCATTCATCTCAGCGACCTCAGAGGGACGGAGACTTTCCCAAGCACTGCTCCCTGCCCCGTGTCTGAATCTGGCCACACTGGGCAAACACATAAGGCCACCTACAGGCCTGGCTGGGCCGGGATACTTCTATAATCTTGGAAGTCTTATTTGCAGCCCTGGCTTGGCCTCTGCCTCTTTTCTGCTCAGGAATCAGAATTGCCTGTATATCAGCACTTCCCCAAGGAAATGCTTCCTCTCATCTCTGTTGGGGCTCAGGCCCCCTCTGCGTCATCTCAGTGTTACCACTGGATGAGCACTGGTGCCGAGCACATTTATTTTTACTGCTCTAATCCCGACGGCTGCCCCTACCACTCCTGCCTCTGGTCACTAGCTAAAGGCTCAAAGGTTCGGCCCATTTCACCTACAACCTTTTTTTTGTTGTTGTTCTAATGCTATTGCTCCACCGGTTCAGAAGGGAGGGCAGAGCTTTCTGAAGAGCCATGGCCATCCTGACCCTCAGACACCTTGGTCTGAAAGCCTGCCCTGGGAGCTGCTGATCGGCAAGGGTATTTCCATCCTGAACTGAGTTGGGCAAAGAATCCAGGCCCCCTTTATGCTTATCCTGGTGAGTCCCATCATACTGTCAGAAAAAGCTCACTCAGTCTTGTTCAGCCAGTCCCATGGCCAGCCCGACTGTGGACAGAGCTCTTGGAGGGGCTGAGCTCCAAAAAAAAGATCTGGCTTCCTGCAGCTCTCTTGGTTCCTGTGCACCTGCTGGCTGGCTCCTGGCTTCAGCCTGGGTGCCCCCACTAAGTCACGAGTGGGCACCTCTCATTGGCACCTCTGCTCCAGGAGTGCTCTTGGGGCCCAGACTCCCCAGGACCGCTTCCAGGCTCCTTGCACTCCCATGGCCAAGGGCACGTGTAGGTCACAGCCAAGGGCATGTGTAGGTGGTAATAAAATGCTCAGGGAACAACCGAGGCATTTCAGAGAACTGATTTGCTTGGTGCTCCACAGACAATGTTGAGGGGAAAATGAGGCCTGTCTCTGGAGGTGGAAGTGGAGACCGCAGGTGGGCCCAGGAGTGGGGTTACAGTTCCTGTGGCTTCCCTGTAGCTTATACCCACTGGAAGGCAGAGCATGACCTTGGCAGACAGAACCCAAGATGGCTTTAGCTAGCAGAACGGGACCTCTGGAGTCTGCTCTGATGAAACTCCTGCTTGCCTGCAGGTGGTTATTGCTTAGACCGGACACGGGGTGATGGTATGGCCAGGGCTCATTTGCTGGTCACCTGACAAATGAATACTCTTTTCCAAAGGCAGGCCACCTCACTCTCTCTAAATATGAAACCCGGCAGATTACAGAAAAAAAAAAATTCTCTCCTCCAGGCTGTTTCCAATGAACTAACACTTGTCTTATCACCCACTGGGATGTGGTATGTTGAGTCTGGCAGAGGTATTCGTTAGCTAAGTGACTTTTAAAATATTGACCTACCGTTTTATGAACTAGGCTCAGAGTGGTTTAAATGGATATGTTCCTGTCCAGAGCCTCTGGGCTTCCCCAACATTATAATGTCTCTGCCTGGGCAACCTCCAGGACACACTGAGGCACCGGCTCTCCCTCTGAAGGGTGGGTGAGGGCCAGCAGGGGGACTGCTGGTTTTTATCCCCACATCCACCCTCTGTCGGGCCAAGGAAAGCTCTCAGATATAGGCTGTGGGAAGACTCCAGCCCTTTCCGGGTGTTACCCTCAACTCGACCTTAGACCCAAGGCCAGAACAATCTGGATCAGGCCCTTTATCCCTCTAGGTGAGCTGGGTCAGTGGTAAGTCAGACGGTGAGGCCAGCAGATGTCAAAGCTTGACTGGATCCAATGGTTTCACTTTCCTAAGCACCCACTCCAAGTTCATCCTGGGGAGCCCTGTTTAATGAGGATTTCAAGACGGCTCTAAGAAAATTGCACCCAGCACCCAGGATGCTGACCAGATTTCTGTGTCAGGATGGTTTTCTGGGAGCTTCTTTATAGGTCATTCATGACCGGGAGGAATAGTCCATTCCATCCCGGCCTCTCTCAGGGTAAGAACTGCTCTTGCTGGCAGAGGCTGCTGCACCCAGGGCTCCCTGGCCTCAGACTGTCCCCAACTGGAAGGAGGCCCTGTCCAATGCCCTAGGGGGTCTATGTAGCTCCCAGGCTACAGCTATCCTCCCACGCCCATGCCTCTCATCTCTCCATGCAGCTACTGCAGGGGGCGAGCAACAGTGCCCCCCCCCCCCCCCCCCAGTTAATGGTGTCATGCCAGTCCACTCACTAGCAAACCTCTGTGAGACTCAAGCCCAGTTCCTCATATGTCACATTTGTGTATTGGTGGTATTACTGCCAGATGTCAACAACAGAGAGACTGGTGCTAGTTTGACCCAGACTTCCTTGCAGACAGTGTGCAGATCGGGTGGTTCCACTGCCAACCCTACATACAGTGGGTGTTGTATGTCTGCCCAGGAATGGCGACACTCACCCTGCCGAGTGTTGAAGCAAGCTGTGCCTCATACCGTGGCACTGAGTTCTGAGGAAGCAGCAGCATGGTCAGTGCACGCGAGGGCTGTGAGTGGAGGAGAGCCACCCGTGCCCGATCTCTTGGAGATACGGGGAGAGGCATTCAGCATCGATGGGCAGAACCATGCTCCTTCTAGCCATAGTTCTCTCACTCCAACAAAGGCTGACAAGCTGGAACACAGAGCCCCGCTGAGCTCCTCTCCTAGCTCCTGTCCCTCGGCCTGCCACCTGCCACAGAGAAACTGCCCCCCACCCTCGGTGGGCTGGGGCCCTCCAGACCTTACACCCTGCAGGGCCTCCCACATGGACACCCCGATCTCATAGGCACCGGGCAGCATGGGTTTTCCTACATGGGATGGGCACGGCACTGAGAGCCTGCTCTGCACACACTGCGCACCTCCACCATGGCCTTTGTCACTGCTTGAGAATGTGGTTTTAGGTGCCCACTTCCCCAAAGGGCTGCACACTTCAGGGAGGAGGGCCTTTCTCACTGCCTGTGCTGGGCATAGTAGCTGGCACCAGCAGGTGTCCAATAAGGTTTGGTGGATCAGGAAGGAAAGGTGTCTAGATCTGGGCTGAAAATGCCTGGCAACTGGTTCTCCAAGCCACAAAACACATGGGCAGGACCCACGGCTCATGTGCTAGGGAATCTCCTTGAGGTCACTTTCAGAATTTGGAGGTGGGAACTGACCAATCTGGCACACAACACAATTCTGAGTAAAGGGGTTTCCTGTGGTTCCCCCACTCTGGCCCATCTTTCCCAGGGATCTGACCAGTGCTGGCCTCAGGCCTCCAGGGAGGCTGGGTGCGGATGGCAAGGACGGATCAGGAAGACGGACTCTCCCTGTGGACGGACAGCTTCGCTTTCTCACTGAGCATAGTGGCAGCAACAACCTCCTACTCCTTGTTTGTTAAAGTCCAGAGGGAAAGGTCGGGAGTCATCCACCACAGGCTGCCTGGCTAACCTGAGGCAGGTTAACCTCTGACCTCCACTCCCTACCCTGCAGAGTTCCCCTTGTAAGAATTAAATGAGATAAACCATTTAAAGCCTGGCATGCTGTTAAGTAGTCCATAAATATTAATTATTATCACCATGAAGACCTTAAGGTGACAAGAGTCTGGTGCTGGTCAAAAAAAGAATGTTAGGAATACAGGACACAGGATGCCTGGGTGACTCAGCAATGGAGTGTCTGCTTTTGGCTCAGGGTGTGATCCTGGGGTCCTGGGATCGAGTCCTGCATCGTGCTCCCCCGCAGGGAGCCAGCTTCTCCCTCTCCCTATGTGTGTGTGTGTCTCTCTCTCTGTGTCTCATGAATAAATAAATAAAATCTGAAAAAAAAAAAGAAAAGGAACACAGAACATGATGGGGGAAAAGAGCAGAAAGCCCCAGGGATGGTTATGCAGTATTTCTGGGCACCTGTGGCATTCCAGGCATTGTGCTGGGGGCTGGGCAGGGACGGTGACCTTGCCCTTGGGTGCGGAGGGTGAACACACACTCACCCCCTATCCCCTGTCAGAATTTTCTTGGAGTCACAAGCTGGTTCTTCCCTGGGGCTCCCACAGCAGTGCTCTTAGCACTTGTGGCAGTGAATCCCTCAGAAGTCTGAGGAGGGAGGTTTTACCCTCACTCTCACCCTCTACCCACGAAAACTTATCCATCTCATTGCAAGGAGTTTATGGGTCACCAAGCCAAAGGCAGGAACCTGCCTCGTGGGACCCACATCCAAGGACTGGTTCTGAGGAGACAAACGGGCACATAAACAACACGAGAGTTAAGTCTGATGACACGGGGAGCTGGACAACACGCCAGGAAGAAGGCCCACAGGAGTGAAGAATCCCTTCAGCTTCAGGCACGGAACACTGAGGAATCTGATGGTTTCTTGGGATGCTTATGACTCAGAAGCTGGTGGCCAGCTAGATGGTCTTTCATCTGCGCTGAAGAAGAATGTGAGGGAGCATGTGGAGGTGAAACTGGAGGCGGTGAGAAATAAGGAAGAGCCTCCTGACATGACAAATGCACCGCATGATTCAGTTCACAGCTGGTTTTAAAAGCACCAATTTGTCGTGCTTCTTTGGAACTCAACTGCACGCAATCTAGAATATTCAAGCAAGGGGCAGAACCAGGAAACAAACACCAAAACAAAGCCGGTGAGTGGCCAACACAGGTGCAGGGGCTAGGCGTCCTCCTTTGCCCCTCACCGGGAGCCCTTCCTCCTCTTGAGCAACGGTTCTAAGCGCCTGACTCAGCTCCCTGAGTCCACACTCCCCACGGGGCCTCATGCTCCTGGACAGTGGTGAAGTGACAACCGGCCCTGCTTGTAACCAGACACAAGGCAGATGGGGCGGCGACTCAGCAGGTTGAGTGACCACACATATTATGGAGCGTTTTGTGTGGGGAGAAAAGGCACGGCACAGCATGCTAGACCTCAAGGAAAACATTTTTATAGCATGATATAAACACTGTGAATAATCCCAGATTACTAGAAAGGGCTCCGTTTACGTCCAGTTAACACTACTAAAGCAAACAGTAGGTGTATAAACTTAAACTTTGGTGCTTGGAAGAATGAATCTCTTTCCAGGTGAAAATAATGTTCCAGAGAATAGGTTAGAAGCTTCCAGATGACTCAGACATTAAGGTATTTATCTAAAGATCACAGCTGGCCTACCCCTGTACGACATGTCAATGAGAAGTACAGTGTGAGGAAGCCACGTAAGAGTCTGGGCTCCTGGGACAAATAGTGGCGCCCCAGCATTCAGAGAGGGAGTTGGTGATGGGGGGGGGCGTGGGGGAGCTTGGCGCCACTGCCTCTGTGCACCTCACTTGCGAGTACTCCCCGCAGCCCTTCAGTTACAGGTGATGTGAGCTGGGTCCTCAGACCCAAGAAATTCACCACGTCCCCTGCCATCTCGGGCCACTCACGGTTGGTACTCGCCCCCTGTGAGGGTGGGTGACTGACTGCCTGGGCTTTGGGGATAGATGCGGTGTCTCACCTTGGAGCCTGGCCTAGCAGTGCCTGGCATGTCCTTGGGGCAGACATGGGGTCACATGAGGCTGGCCTAGGGGCAGCTCCAGGTCAGCAGAGGGGTTCATTCTGGGTCTGGGAGGCCTTGCTGTGCTGAGTTCTCTGAGCAGCTGCATATGTTGGCCACTTCCTGCCACTTGACTCAATGGCCAGGCGCGGGGAGCTTGCGCTGAGTCACTCTGTGAGATCTCTCGTCACCTGAGTGCCTGCCATGGAAGCAGTGTGCTCAGAAGAGAGAGTAAGTCGTGTTCAATTCCTCTTCAATAAATGAAGCAGCCTCTAAGTGATTTCTATTAATTGATGGCCTTTGTCATCAAGCACAGCAATCCCTTCAGGCTCTAGAGGCTTCCTGCCCAACCACCAAGAAAAAGCCACAATGCCCCAGAGAGCTGGGGAGTGGCAGTGAAGACGGATCAGGAACACTTCCCCGCAGAGAGCACAGCCAAACGCTGAGAGAGCCAAGCACGTTCTGGTTATTTGCCAGGCAGCTGTAGGAGGTGACAGCCACGGGCACCTTTCTTTAGGCTTGGAGCCAACACACAATCCTGTGGCTTGGTTTTCGTATGGGCTAGCCTCCCTGAGAGTACCTCAGGCCTCTGCGGCCTGGGCCCGGGCTCTGGACTTCCATGCACCCCAGACAGGATGTTTATGCAGAGGCACTTGCTACTCTAAGTATCTGAACATGCCCTAGAGTCCGGAGCAGCACACCAGCATGGAGGGAGCTGGAGGTCACGCCCCACATGCTAGGAACTGGCCTAGTCATCAAATGGGATTGGCCTCAACGTTGCCAGCCTCTTCTAGAACCCCCCTAAAGTCTTGGAAAGGGACAGGCCTCCTTGGGTTTAAAAACTGCCCAGCTGAGCTATCAGCTCATAAAACTAGCCTTCAAGGCCAAAGAGAAGTCTTCCTTCCGGAGATGCAGAGAAAGAGGCAAGAGTCATGTCAGAACATTCTGAAAAAGGTATGGATACAGCAGGTAGACACACAGAGAAAACAAATCTGCTAATTCTCTTTCCTAGGTCAAAGCATGTCACCGCATGCTAAGAAGCATCTGGAAATAAAAAATAACCTAAGGGCTCCAAGTCATGCTGGGTTGCTGCAGCCCCAGCAGGCGCCCCAGAATGTAGAGACTGTGGTCTGTTGCAGAAGATGCATAAAGGAAAGGCAGAGCTGTACAAAGGACATTGAGCTCCAGAAGGAGAAAAAGTTGTTTGCTTAATGTAACCCTGTGTTAAATTAACCAAAGAAACATCTACTCTCTGTTATAAGGTCTTTGAGAGTTTCAAAGTATTCAGTTTCGAGAGTTCTTGGTGTCCTAGAATTTTCTGTCTTGCAGGGAAATCTCCCCAGTCATCCTTGGGTAGTTATTTGGGCTGCAAAAGGAGGGGTGTAAGAATAATGGGGACATTCTTGCTGAGGCTTGGGCCCAGGGAGCCCCTGCCAGCCCCAGGGCCTATTTGGGTTTGGTTCTCTACCCTCCCTGTGCTTTGTCTTCCCCTCTCCACATCTCAGCAGGGAAAGATTCTGTGCATCTGCACAGGATTCACAATCTTCAAATTGGGACAGCTGACAATGCAAAGGGCTTCAACATACACGGTTCTACTCCACAACCCGAGCCACCTGACGGGAGGAAAGCCTTCAGTCTCCACATCCTATCCCCTGGCATCAGATAAGAGCTTGAGTGGCAGGAGCCTGGGAAGGCCCTGGCCTGGTAGGTGGCTCAACCAGGTGGCTGAGGAGAGATGCAGGTGCAGCCCTTCAGGGTCTCAGGCAAACAGGGAGGGCGCCTTTCAGCGTGAGACTCCCAGCTGCCCACATTTGCGTCCATGGCAACGGAAGTCAGAGAAAGGTGGGATGGGGAAGAGGACAGTGATATAAGGGGATCTGGAGGCAGAGGAAGATGTTAAATGTACCCGTGAGGTAGTTTAACAATGCTTCTCCAGGAGATTTGTGACAAAAGTGATAGTTTTGTGACCTTGGAGATTTCGCATTCAATATTCTAGCAGGCAATCTGGGAGGGGTGAGAATAATTTGGGGCTTTGGGTCTGACACATCTGTTTGAATCCCTGGTCAGCTATAGGTTCTTCTGTAAAGTGTACAAGGCAAAATATTCCTCACAAAGTTACAATGAGACACAGTCTAGGGATAAACATCAATTTCTGTTCACTTAAAACACTGATTTTATTCACCCAGTTCTTAGCCTACAAACTACCACTGCCACATTTCAAACCTAAAAGTATTTCCATACTGAAAGCTCATCTTGGGGAAAAGTAAAATCAGGTGTATATTAAAGGGTAAGATTTCATAATCTTATGGGAGTTTGTGGCAAAAACTCCTTTCTGAGATCAGGAACAAGACATGGATGTCTGCTCTCATCACTTCCATTAAACACTGTACAGCACAATAATGCAAGGAAAAGAAATATATGGTGTGAGCATCAGGAAGGAAAAAGTAAAACTGTTACTACTTGTGGATGACATGACTGGGTATATGAAAAATCAAAAAGGACTTATAAATACATTATTTGGGTTTTATAAATAAATTTAGCAAGATCAATGGATACAGGATCAATACAAATAAGTTGTATTTCCACAAGTTGGCAACAAGGAAAAAAGGAAATTTATAAATACCACTTAAAACAGTATGATAAATTATCAAATGCCTAGAAGGAACCTAATACAAAATATAAGACTTCTACATAGAAAATTATAAGACAGTATTGAGATAAATAAGAAGACATAAAGAGCAGGATATACCATGTCTGTGGAGTAGGAGATTCAGTATCCTAACAGTATCATAAAATCCCAAAAGGATTTGTGGATGCAAAGTAATCTCAATGTAAATCCCAGCAAGGTTGGGTGCATGTGTGTAGCAACTGACAACCTGACTCTAACATTATTAATATGGGAATGGAAAGGGGCAAGAACAGCCTAGATGCCCTTCACAGAAGAGGAACAAGGTGCGAGTGTCTAGCTCTACTGGAGATCAAGACTTTTAACAAAGGTACAATAATTGAGACGGTGTGGCATTGGCACAGGAGCAGACATACAGATCGTGAAGTGAAACAGACCCTCTGACAAAGGTGGTACTGTGCTTCAGTAGGAAAGTCTCTTCAACAAATGATGCTAGGTCAACTACATGAATTCATGGGAAAAATGAAACTTGCTGTACCATATTCCAAAATCAATTCTGGCTACATTATAGATATAAGATCGAGAATGTAATAGAATAGAGCTTCTAAAATTAATGTAGGAAAAGTTTGATGGTGAATTTTGTGTCAACTTGCCTGGCCAGGGAATGCCCAGATTAAACATCATTTCTAGCGTATGTATGAGGGTGTTCCAGCATGGGTATAAGCACTTGAGTCAGTGAAGTCGATAAAATAGACTGCCTTCCCAAAGGTGGGTGGGGATCATTTGCTCTGCTGAAGGCGTGAATAGAACAAAAGTCAGAGGAAAGAGGAATTAATCCCTTTTTCTCTGTCTTATTGTTTGAGTGGGGGCATCTTATCTCCTCTTCTCCTGCCCTCAGACTGGAATTTATACCATCGACTTTCCTGGTTCTTAGACCTTTCAGATTCCACTAAATCACCACCAGTTTTCCTGATCCTCCAGCTCGCAGATGGCAGATCATGGGATTTCTCAGCCTCCTTAATCACATGAGCTGATTCCTCCTAATAAATCTCATTTTATACAAATATATTGATATATAAATATAATATACTGGTTCTGGTTCCCTGGAGAACCCTAACACAAGCAAGTCTTCAGGATTTTGATACAGATTTCTTAAATGGGATATAAAAGAATTAACAATAAAGAAAAAGATTGATACACTGAACTATATTGAAATGGGGAACTTCTGTTCATTAAAACTCTACCAAAGAGAGTAAAAAAGCAAGCTACTGATTAGAAGATATTTGCAACATGTATAACCAACAAATGACTCGTAATTAAAATAGAACAATAAATCAACAAGAAAACCAGAAAACGCAGTAGAAAAATATACTTGAAACTTGAAAAGACACACTACAGAATGTACAATAAACATGAAGTCTCATACACCTCTGGTGGGTTAAGCCGGGAAACCACTTGGGAAAATTGCCTGGCAGTGTCCACTAAGGTGGATATTTTTTCTATGATTCAGCAACTTCACTCCTAGGTATACACTCAGTGATGTATAATAACCCCAAACTGGAAGCAACCCAATGTCTGAATCATGTAGACTGGACGACACGTGACGGATTCATACAATGTAAAGTCTTCCAGCAATGAGAACAAACAGATGTAGCTAGATGCAGCAACAAAGATTAACGCTAACAACATAATGCTGAAAGAAAAAAAATCAGACATGGAAGAGAGTATACGGGGATGTGGGGCCAAACAAATCTGTAAGTGTTAGAAGCTGTGATGGCGGATTCCTTCCTGGAGGAGAGCAGGGTATGGGGGAAGCTCCCAGGCACTGAGATGTTCCATTTCTTGATTTGAGTAATACTTATATGGGTGTGTTCATTTCTACTCTTTGAACTAGATGCATAGGATTTGTGGGCTTTTCTCTGTGTACATCATGGTTGACAAAAATAAGTTTTACAGGTGAGCTTACCGTAAAAATCTATTTTCCAGTGCATGTGCTATGGAAGAAAACAGCAGAATGGAGCCCCCCTTCCATGTTGAGACATGGATTCATGTGCCTGTGTGAGTGCACTAATGAATCTGCACAATCTCCCCACTGTTGCTGGGTCCAACACTCTTACTCTGATGGGTTCTGGACTTAGAAAACCAGCAGGAGGGGCCCCTGGGTGGCTCAGTCAGTTAACCATGTCTAACTTTTGGTTTCAGCTCAGGTAATGATCTCAGGTCTTGGGATAGAGCCCCACATTGGGCTGTGCACTTAATACGGAGTCTGCTTGAGATTCCCCTGCTTCCAGTTTGTGCTCTCTCTCAAAGAAATAAACAAATAAAATATTTAAAAAGGAAAAAGAAATCAATGCAGCAAGAGTCGAGCAGCTAGAGATTCCTCTTTGGGCTGAGCACTCTGGCCCACAGCATGGGAAACCACTGCTCACGCAATCCAGTGCTCTAAAACCTGACTTCATACTCCCTTCCTCCCCCATTCTCTCAGTGGGCAGAAAAAGGGTGCTGATTCCACACGGCTGATCAGGAGTTTCTCTCTGCCCTGGCCAGCTGTGGCTTGCATTATATCTACAGGAGACTGGGTGACTGTAACCCAAAAGTCACGTAGGCAGTGCAGGAGGCAGCCATGCTGACCCAGGCCTTGCTATCCTCCCTGCCGGGGGCCCGAGGGCAGTTCAGCATTTCTCTGTGTTGCTGAGCCAGCCCCTGCCTCTGCCTGAATCATTTGGTGGATACTGTATCCCAGGGAGAAGGCTACTTGCCTCCACCTCCCGTTTATAGCTTGATCTTGGGCAGGACGCCGCTCAGGGAATCGGTTCCCCTCTCTGTAAAATGAGAGTGTTGATCCTGGCTTCCCTTTCTGTAGGGAGAGATGAAGTCAAATGTATACTGCAGTGTTGGCATCCAAAGTATGGATGCTGTGTGGAGTGAGGCAGTGGGAGGGACCAGCGAACCACCCACCATCTCTCTGCATGGTGCGAAAGGGGGAGAAGCGTACCGCCCCCCCCCCATCACCATCTTGACTGGGGCGGCCTGAGCTGGAGTTGTGGCTGCACTGCACAGTGCCCAACACTCATGGCTGTGATGGGAAACGGTGAGCTCACACCTGTACTGGACGAAGCCAACTCCAACACGCATGCTGCAGCTGCAGGCCTGCTCCCGTGAGGTCACCCCTGGCACCTGTCTCTGGTTGCAATGCCTCCAGCTCCTCATTCTCCTAACTGGGGGCTTCACTGGGAACAAGAAAGGCTTTCTTCATTCAGTTGGACCTGGCAGTGTCGGTGGGAGGTCTGGGGGCTCTCAGGTAACGTCACCACTTAGCCCGAGGAGCTGGCAGGAGGTCCAAGGTGCGGACACAAGGTGTCATTTCCAAAGCACTGGGAAGTGTTGGTGTTGGTTTGAAGTTGTTAAGGCTGCTGGGAAACACCTCCTCTGCTTATTTGAGGTGAAGGAAGAGAACAAGAATCAAGCAGAGTGGAGACGAATTATCGGGGTTTTATCTGGGAAGCCCTGCTCTCTTGCCCGCCCCAGTGTGGCAGCCATGGAAAGGCGCCTCTCAGACCTCCAGCCATAGGAGCATAAACCACCCTACAGCTGGGCTGCAGCCTCTCCAAGCCACCACTGCACTGGTGCCGAGGTGCACTTCCCCAGGGTTGCTCTGGCAGGTGACTTTAGCTCCATGGCTTCCCATGGACCTGGCTGCAGCCCGAGTCTCTCCCTAGCCAGGCCTCCTCCTTCCACCTCCTCCACAGGGGCCGAACTATGTGGAGGGCTGCAGACTGTCTCCCTGCCCTCTCCTGCCGCCTTCTCTTCTGATGCTGCCCTGGCCTCTGCTTGTCAGCAGATGGGAACAAACACAAGCAGTGTCGCAGTGGATAAAAGAAGACAGGCAGAGTGTCCCCTGCCTCCTTTCCGGTCAGCCACGGCCCTGACTAGGACTAAATGCCAGTATGACAGTCCTGCTGGGGGAATGCTGGGCCTGATAAGAGAGGAAAGGGATTATATACCTCGAGCAAGACTTAGCCGGCAGGATTTGAGGGCTTAATCAAAGGGGCCAGGAGATCAGACAAGATGAGCAAGAATCCATGGACTTAGGGTATTTCATGGGATGTGCAATTGAGCGCCCTGGCAAAGGGCCTAGACACACTGCTCCCGGGGTGCTCCTCAGAAGCCCAGACTGAGTGACAGCTAAGGCTGAGAGAAGTGGGAAGGCATGAACTGCCCTGGCAGACAGCAGAGGAAGGAGTAAAGATGCTGGACTGGAAGTATTGCTGAGGTCAGAAGACCCTGCAGAGGCCTCTGTTCACTCAGGGCCTCTGCGGGAGGACACTCCTTCACCACCATCATCCACAATGCACTAGGAGAGGAAGATCAATCATTAAGGAGTTTGCTGGTACCATGCCTCTGTAGGCTACAGAGGACAGCAGGAGAGGTCATCACGGAGCTGGGCTCTAATGCTCCTGGGGATGACGCTGCCTGAGGTATTAGAGGCCAGCAGTAACGTGGCACTGGCCCCTCTGAACTGCCAGTGCCGGCTACTGCTAGGATTCTTCAGACTCCTAAGTGTGCAGTGGCCAGGAGACGACAGGAGCAGTCACCATGGGGGTAAAGGGAGGGATAACCCACTCTGATCAGAGGAGGGGCAGGTGGAGGTATGTGGAACTCAGGGGCACCTTCTGGTGCTCCCTTGCCCCACTGTGAGTGGACACACAGGCATGTGCCTACCCTGGCTTGAGAAGGATATGACAGCCAAGAGCTTAGAAACCTCATGAGGCAGGTTTGGGTCAAGCCACCAGCTAAGCTGCCAAGACCTGTTGAGGCTCTGGGTGAGGGTGAGAAGAATCTGAAGGGGACAGTGGGGGAGAGGGAGGGGAGGACCAGTGGGGGCCCCAAGTTCCATTCCCTGATGGAGGCGGTAGTTTGTCCCATTGACTTCTCCTTTCAAAGCTCCTCCTAGGGAAGAGAGGCCCACAGGAACCACAGAGGGGTTGCTCTCCAGGTAGTGGAGCACAGAGGCCGACACATGTAGTGCAAGGGGTGGGCTGTGGCCATGAGAAGACCTGGGTCACTCCAAGCACAGCAGGGATCTTGAGGCAGGCCGGCTTCCATGGGATGTGAGATTCCTCCAACAAACAAGGCTGGTTTGAGGCCTAAGATTTCTTGGAATCATGCTGCAGGCTGAGCCCCTGCCTGCCGGCCCTCCTTTCCTCGCCCCCTGCTTCACGGGGGCAGGTGCCATGGCCTGCAGCCCTTCATCCCCCTGTGCATCTCTTGCATGCTAATCCTGACTGGGAGGCTACTAGTCAGTGGACCTGAGCTCACCTGTCATACCTGTCATGTCCTCTATGAGGGAAACATGAGAACAGAAAGAGAACCCGGTGTGATGCTAAGCTCTCTGACCCTTGGTCTGCTGGGATGGTGCCAAGAGCATCCTGAGACCAAAGCAAAGATGCTGACTGAGCAGGCCAGTCCCCTGGGCAGGCCTGCATGTGGGGGAGCCCCCAGGTTCAGAAAGCACCATTTGCTCAGAGGCTAGGGCAAAGAAGCCAGGTGGCTCCAGGACCCTGCCTGAGCTCTGTTGCCAGAAGGGCCAATAACCTGAGTGATGAAGTGCCCACGGGTTTGCAGAGAGCAGAGGACTTGAGGACTGGCACTGCCCTCTCCTCTGGAAGGCTGCAGTGCTGCTATTTTTCAACACGGGTTTACAAAGGTGGGAAGGCACCTCAGCTGAGGAAAATCAATCCCGCAGGGAAGCTTTCTCAGACACCTCTAGATGTTGGCTATTTGATACAGGTTTCAAGGTGCCAAAATGAGTTATCTAGCAAGTCAGGAAAAAACAAAAGATTTAGTTTTATTAAGTTTAGCAAATGAACCTGTCCCAATAGTAAGACGGAGGTGGGGGAACTGGCTGTGGGAGTGAGGTAGCCCCCGGACCAGCCTGGCTGCCCACAGGGAGAGGAGAGGGCACTGCGAAGTCACAGCCAGGGTCTGCTGGGACCCAAGGCATGAGCCACGCAGGCATGTACAAGGGTGACAACCGCGTTCAATAACTGTTGACACAGCCACATCACACATGACATCATTTCATTCTCCCCCAGACCTGAGATGTATGGTCATCATGTTCCTAACAGAGAGGCTGCATCCCAGATCGGACAATGACCTGCCCTGGAGAAGACTGACAAGACACAGGTTTGTGATGAGAGGTCAGGAGCCCATTGTATCAGACCAGGTGGTCTGCTCCCCCAGGGGTCCACGGGATTGCCAGAATCGAGAGAGAGCTTTTAGGGCAGACCTGCCAAGGAGAGGCTAGAACTAGAAGCTACCCCCTCCCTCAGCTCCAAGATTTAAGTTGTGGAGAGAAAGGCAGGTGGTGTGAAGGCACAGCGTGGGCTTTGGAACTGGCTAGTATTGGGGTAAAATCCAGGCTCTGCTCTTGACCATGGTGTGACCTTGAGCAGGTTAACCTCCCTCTTTAAAAAAGAAAATCTATAAAATTATGAAGATAAGATCTGTCTTGAATAGCTTTGGAACTAGAAATAACCCAGATAAGCCTGTAGCCTCATGTTGGTGATTTGTGGGCATTCAGAAGCTGGTAGTTCCTGTCACTATCACACTGCAAGGTTCAGAAACTCGAGCGGTCACTGACAAAGTGTCTGGCATATTTAATCCTCATCATAATTATGACTATGCCTCACTCTCAGGCAAAACACGGTAGGCAGTTGATATAAATGACTATAATCACTACTATAGTTACAGAGTTAAATTATATTTTTATAGCTTCTTTCTTCTACATGTTAGTTCTTCAGAATTCATAAACTATCCAAGGAGACAGTTTTCCCTGATGTCAGGAGCAATTTAATCCTCATCGTAATCCTACAACGAGTAAATAGACAAAGGGGGGAAAGAGATTTGACTCCCCAGTAGCCAGGTTTCCTCTCTAAAAGATTAGAGGTCCCCCCCACCCACTCCCTTCATCAGGTATTATTTGCCAGGTCCTGGGCTAGGCATGAGAGACGCTGAGGTGAATAAAACAAGGCCCTGACCTTACAAGGGCCCAGCCCCATGGGGGGAGGAGCAAGTGAACAAACCATTGCCTGAACTGCACCATGCTCAGTGCTGGAGAACTGGACAGGTGAGCTGGAGGACCATGGAGAAGGGGCAGTGGCTTCAGCCTCTAGTGCCCACTGTTAGGGGCTGGAATGCTTCCTGGAGGAAGTTTGTTAGGGGCTGGAATGGTTTCCCAGAAGACGTAATACCTAGCTAAGAGTGGAAGGAGAGAAAGGGCTACCCAGATGGCGGGGAGAGGGCTGTAGGAAAAGGTGGGGATCTAGAAACAGGGAGCAACCCGGTCACACAGAGACATGTTGCACATAGAGACTGAGGTGGTCTGGTAGGCGTGGGATGCAGGGAATGCTGCAGCAGGTGGGGGCCCAGCCCCTCCCATTAGCCCAGGGCCTCTGAGGGCCTCTGGAGTGTTCAGTTAGCTCTGCAGCCTTGGTGCAGAGGACTATACTGGTCCCTCGCAGAAACTCTCCGAATGCTTGAAGAATTCGTGAGTGGTGGTCAGATTTGCATTTTAAAAAGTTCATTCAGACTTCGGGTTCTGACAAGATGGTGGACTGAGCTGATGTGGGCCTCTTTCCTGACACGAACACAGAGAAATGATGGATAAAATATATGGGAAGAATATTTAAATATAAAATTGAGCATGAGAGAATAATGGGACAATGCCCAGGTAGCTGAAATAAAGAGGAAACCAAGTCAAAGCCAGAATCGTTACCATGGCAACTGGAACTGGGATTATCAGACTCTGATATAGTTACAGGAGCTGGGATTTCTTTTTTTTTTTTAATTTTTATTTATTTATGATAGTCACAGAGAGAGAGAGAGAGGCAGAGACATAGGCAGAGGGAGAAGCAGGCTCCATGCACCGGGAGCCCGATGTGGGATTCGATCCCGGGTCTCCAGGATTGCGTCCTGGGCCAAAGGCAGGCGCCAAACCGCTGTGCCACCCAGGGATCCCAGGAGCTGGGATTTCAATGTCCACTGGAGGAAGAAGACCTGGCCAGGGAACTGGACTTGAGAGCCTCGCAGAAAGCCAGGAATCCAGGAAGGGCTGTTGGTCTTTATTTTATATTTTTGAAGATTTTATTTATTTGTTCTTGAGACACAGAGAGAGAGGCAGAGATTTAGGCAGAGGGAGAAGCAGGCTCGTTACAGGGAGGACGAAATGGGACCAATCCCTGGACCAGGATCACACCCTGAGCTGAAAGCAGATGCTCAACCTCTGAGCCACCCAGGCATCCTTGGCTGCTGGTCTTTAAACAGGGACCAGGAAGACCTTTCTCACAACCCAGAGGGTGTCTGTATGTGGTGTGGAACAGAGATTTCTCCTTTGCAGAAAGGAGATCCCCATCCTGCGCTGCATGGGTGGGGATAGAGGCTGAATACACACTATCCAGGTACTGAGGATCCAGAGCCAAGCAGTTCACGCCAAACCAGCTTGGCCTCTGGAACTCCTGGGGTCTTGGCAGAACAAATGCCAAGGTGATGAAAACACACATCTACAACCCATGGCTCCCATGGTGAAAATAATCCCTTAAGACAGTCTCTTTATAAAAAAGAACAAATCACATGAAGAAATGAACCACCATGAAGGCAAGGCAACAGACACAAGACATGAGAGAACTGGTACCCTTAAACTAGAAATAATCAAACACTCTCAAAGATGCTATATGTGTCATCAAAATAAACGAAGAGTTGAAAGGAATAGAAATCATGATTAAAAACTAGGACACTGAAAAACAAAAAACAAAACTTAATAGGCTGATTTAAAAAAGCTCCAAATAGAAGTTCTAAATATTAAAAAAAAAAAAACCCTCAAGTTTGGAAGGAGTATTGAACAGGTGATTACGAATAGCTATAAGAAGATTAGTAAACTCACAGGTGTTTTTGAGGAAGTGCTGGAATACATCACTGGCAGAAAGGGAGACAGAGAAAAAAGGAAGAAAGAATAATATGGGAGGTTT
This sequence comes from Vulpes vulpes, assembly GCF_048418805.1. Taxonomy (NCBI): domain Eukaryota; kingdom Metazoa; phylum Chordata; class Mammalia; order Carnivora; family Canidae; genus Vulpes; species Vulpes vulpes. The sequence goes on from NC_132788.1 coordinate 7,667,546, forward strand.
CTAACAGGAGTTCTAGGAAAGATCAAAGAGAATCAAAGAGATAGCAGAGAAGAATTTCCAAAGTGAAGAATGACACTGAGTCTCCAGCAACCTGATAAAGATGAATTCACTCTCAGACTGCAGTAAGACTGCAGAACGTCAAAGTCAAACATGAGGACTTAAAAGCAACCAGGAGGAAGAGCCATGCAAAGCTCCCTCAGGCAGTACAGAGGACAGGCTGGAGGTCAGAGAGCCAGAGGCAGGGAGAAGCCTTCTAGGAAGCTCCCCATCCCTGGCAGTGGGAGGAGGGTAGTGGGGATGGAGGCAAGGGAACATTCTGGACAAAGTTCTCCTCGGGGGAGGAGCTGCAGTGAGGTCCACTATTTACACAAACTCTTCGAGGCCCTGGAGCAGGTGTAAGTCATCTTTTGTGCCCCAGTGCCCAGCACAACATGTGGTGTGGGGCAGGGGCCTGATGAATGCATAAGTGACTTCTCATGAATCACTTATTCGCCCTTTGAGGCCTTGCTTTGTGAAGAGATCTCCAAACCCCAGTGCGAGAAATGAATCTCAGAGAGTTCCAGATTCACTGGACTGCTTATTAAAGGTAGTAAAGTTTTCTGCAACAGAAAAAAAGAAGATCCCGGGTGGAGACTGGCAGCACTGGCCGGGGTCAGGGGAGAGGCCTCACCTCTCTTAGGTACAGATGTGACCAGCTTTTGGGAGGCTGAGGGGATAATTTGAGTGAAGAGCTTTAAAATCTAGCTCCAGGCACAACAGGGAAGCTTCTTCTAATGGCCTTGGAGTTTAAGAATATTTACCTGATGACTGTGCCCTCCAGCCCAAGAAGAGGCAGGATCCAAGTCGGCCAGATATCAGATACAGACAAGTCCCAGGGCCTGTCTTCCCTGGAGCCCAGGGGCAAGTATGAGCCCCTTTATGCAGATGGAGAACAGGAAGCCATGGAACCAAAAATTGGGGTTATCAGGATGTTTCCAGGGAAAATAAAAAGCAGAGTGCTTATTTTCAGGGCCACTCCATTTGAAAAGAAAGCAAAAGACCACTGGGGTGAACCGTCTAACACTTTCAATAATTATTCACGACACTTTCTTTGCTGATGGACTGAATTTGGCAGAGCTGAATACTAAAATGACTCTGAATTATACTATGGGGAAATAGTATAGGTGAAAGCAGTAGTTTCAATAATTAACTGTACCAAACTAATATTCAGACTTCAAGCTAATTTCTTGCATATGTAGAACCTTCTCCTCTGCTGCTCTTGTATTCATGTTACTTGGCTGAGGCAACATGGACTCCTTAGGGCTCAGGGTGAAATACCCTCATTTCCCCCACACCACTGTTACACCAATATCGGGGTTCAGGCACTCTAGGGGATATGACTCTAAAAGTGACCAGAGGAACCCAGACAGGGCAGAGTCCCAGGGAGAGGAGAAAGTCACAGTCAAGCTCATGGCGTTCTCAATGCTTTGCTCCGCAATTCAGTCCTGGGCAGAGGAGGGTGCCTTTAGACACAGTGCCTTGCCCACAGCCGGGGGCTGCCAGAGGCAGGTGCACCAGCCTCTTCCCTACTCCTACTCTGGTAGCAGCAGTCACAGCTCATGGATGCAGCCCTGCCGGCGCTGGGAAAACAGAATGGAAGTCATGAGGTAACTTTCCTGTTTGGGAAGGAGAGGAATCAATGCTTACGGTGGGCACTTTATATGCTGGGCTGTGACGATGTCTTTAACATGCTATTCCAATCCCCAGGACAATCATTACCCCAGTTATGGCAGAAAGTATCATTAGTCCCATTGTTCTTAACACAGGAAGAAATCCGAGGCTCAGAGGTTAAGAAATCTGTCCACAGATTGAGGAGGAACCGCAAGACTGCCACTAAGACAAGCAAGAGAGAACCAGAGAAGGGGCATTGAGATGTCTGATTGCCATGGTTTCCCAGATTGTGGCTCCTTTCCAGTGTCATACACAAATGCTTTCTTTTCCACGTCTCTGGGGACCAAAGCTTATCAATATTCATAACCCCTAAATTCTCCTCTTATGTCACTTATTCTGATGACATGCCAGGAGTTGGGGATCGGGCCAAGAAACAGAGCTAGGCTATTTTCCCCTCTCAGCTCCAGAGACTACCTAGGTTGTTGTCACTGCACCTCTGTACTGCGACAAACATAAAGGAAGGAAGGCTGGTGTCGTCCTCCCAGTGAACAAAAACACTGCCAACCTTTTCCCCAAAGAGCACAGTCAAGGCAGAACTGGAGTCTTGCAACACCCCTGGGCTGAAAGATCTGTTTCTGCTGCCATGGTCTGTGTGTGTGTGTGTTGGGGGGGGGGGGGCTACCAACCATGCCATCCAACAAGCACCAACCCAGGGAGCGCAGGGCAGCACAGACAAGCAGCTTATGACTGATGTTTCTCTTACTCCCTAGTGATGTTTGCACTTGCCACTGTGGGCGTCTCTCAATGGTCCCCACCTCTCCCTGGACCTAGGCAGGCTGGCCCTGCTTCTCTGCTCAATTAAGCATTATGAGAAGCTGAGATGGTATCTCTGATGGCCTAGAAACCCTGAAACTTCCAGAAACAGTGCCATCCAAGAGGACAAATGATGGTGTTGAGGGCACTTGGTCAATCCTTCCTAAATGATGGATTTGGTAGGAACAACAGCTTACCATGGCATCCTCTAAAGATAAATTACAAATAAGAGTCATGCCTTGAAAGTGATACCAATGGAGATTTGGTCATGAAGGCACCAGTCTTCCACCCATAACAGAGCAAGAGTTCTTCAGGAAGACCCTTTTCTCTTCTGGAATGTAAAGGACAGTTCCACTGGCCTGTGCCTATTGGATTCTTTCCACTGGGTACAATTAACTAGCTTGGATATTTAAATAATTAGTCCTCAAGTCTAGGTTGGGACTGATCCTGTCACTGACCAGGGTTTCCAAAAGTAGCAATGTGGGACATTTATTCTCTTCTCAGAGCAAATGTGATCATGGTGACTCCTCATGTGGCTGTGCCAAGTGACCTGGAGCAAGTTACTTATGATCCCTAGACTTCAGCTTCTGCAAACCCACCAGTGATAACAACAGAAGAAAACTCTTCAGGCTGCTATGAGGATTACACGGGATAACAAATGTAGAGTCCCCAGGAGTGTGCCTGCGGCCCAGCGGGTGCTCACTGGTAGCTGCCATTATTGCCCATCATCACCACTGTCACTGTCATCAGCAGGCACCTGCCACCACTTCACTGTCTCACAGATAAAAGTGCACAGTCAGAGAGGCAGTCTGTGGTGAAGAAAAGAGCTGCTGTGACAGCCTGCCAGGTGTCACCTTTCTAATGACAAGATTACCAACTTAAATCTCTGTAAGTGCCCAGAATTTCCCCAATTACAAAATTCACAAGGTAGACTAACACAACAAGACCTATCCACAGAAGTACAGTCAGACATGACAACAGCACAGGCCAGAATCACACAGTGAACCAAATTAGCCAGTGTGTCATTGCAGAGTGGGCCGGGAGTGGGGAGGGAGGTGTTCCCTAGAGGAGAGCTGAAGTCTAGAAGGGAAGGTCTGCTTCTGCATATACTTCTAATATCTCTCATATCAGTACTTCAAGTCCTATACTTAGGAGTCAAAGAGATCTTACAGGAGAAACAGTTTTGGGCCGGAACTGCTTTCCAGTTGAGTCCCCCAAAATGTGATTCCCTTCCTGCCAACCCCTTTGTCAGAGAAGCCCGCTGTGAGAAAGCCCACAGGTGCTACCTCTGCAGGACGCTCTTTCCCACTGAGTGGCTTACTTGTTGCTGTCACGGTACTCATAGATGTGGCATCCTTGGGGCAATCCAGTCTCGTGATCCAGAGTGAAAGCAAGCTTTAGCTGCATAAAGAGAGAGGAGAGAAAAAATTAAGTCTAGGCAGGCATGTGCTATTCATTCTGGCCGCTGAAACGAGAAAAAAAAGTAAAGCAAAATCACATTCCGTCCAGCTGACATGTTGTGGAGAGCCTGGGCCTGCCACCTCTGGGCAGAGCCATGCCTTACAGGGACACCATCATCAGTGAGGATTGTTACCGGGACTCTACTTGCTCAGTTAGCATGTAACCAATTATTTACTAGGCACTTACTTTGTGCCAGATACTGAGCTAGTGGATGGGGAAAGAACAGGGAAGAGAAGCAGAGAGGGGCCTCTTTCACGGATCTTACTGTCTGGTTGAAAAGATTGGTACAAGTCACGTACCCACACGAATGAGTGAATGAATGAATGAATACAAAACTTCCAAATAAAATACGTTCTCTGAAGCAGGAAAAAGACTCCTGCGCTTCTCCAGAAGTAAATAATCTGATCTAGACTGGGAGTGAGGGAAGGAGGAGGGAAGGATGGGGTGAGAAGGTTCTTCTTGGCACAGCACGTAAAGAGGCCCTGATGTAGGTGTCTGGGAACCGAAGGATGGCTGGTGAGCCAGAACCCAGCATATATGGGGGCCATGGTGGGCAGTGATGCTGGAGAGGGAGGCCAAGTTAGAACATGTAGAACCTTGCTGGCCACGTTAGGATCTGTGACTTTTACCTTGGTAAGGATGGGGTGGATGACATGATCAAAGTTATGTTTTAGCAAGATCCCTTTGGCTACTGTGTAGAGAACAGGCTGTAGGGGTGAGAGCAGAAGCAGGTGCCCTGTGGGAGGCTACTGACCAATGTAAGTGAGTGGTGATGGGGGGCTGGGGCTACGGGGTGGAGAGGGGGGTGAGGGAGTGGTGAGAAGGAGAGAAATGGACAATTTAAGACCTACATTAGAAATACCATATGATTTCACTCATGTGGAATTTACAAAACAAAGCAGATGAACATAGCGGGGAAAGGAGGGGGAGACAAACCATAAAACAGACTCTTAACTACAGGTGGGGAATGGGCTAGATGGGTGATGGGCATTAGGAGGGCACTTGAGATGAGTGTGTTTTATGTAAGTGATGAATCACAAATTCTACTCCTGAAACTAATATTACACTGTCTGTTAACTAACTAGAATTTTATTTTTTAAAGATTTTACATTTTTTTAGAGAGAAGGGAAAGAGAGTGGGTGTGTGTGTGGGAGGGAGGTAGGCAGAGGGAGAGGGGGTGAGAGAGAGTCCCAAGCAGACTCCACATTGAGCATGGAGCCAATCTCACGACTCTGAGATCATGACCCAAGTGGAAACCAAGAGTTGGACACCCAACCCAACTAGAATTTTAAGTAAAAAATTGAAATGAAAAAAAAAAAGGTAGTTTTAGAAGTAGAATTTATAGGATATGCTGATGGATTCCATGTTGGTGATACTGGAAAAGAAATCAAGGACATTTCAAGTTTTTGATTTGAACAATCGGGTAGGTGGCTGTTCCATTTGCTGAGTGAGGAGAATGAATCTGGGGGTGCCTAGAAAGCCAAAAGTTTTATTTTGGACATGTTAACTTTGAGGCACACAGTAGCTTTCTCTGTTTAGGGATGATCAGGAACAAGAATCTGGTAATGAGGTTTTGGCTTCTTTCTGGATTCTGGAGGGAAGTGCTCAGGTGAGTGCAGAACTCCTTCTGCATTGCCAGGAAGCCAGAGCTCAGGGAAGTTCTGTGTGTCCTGCTAGAGTTGAGTTGGTTATGGCAGCTTTAACATTTCTAAACCTAGTGCCAATTACTAGATTTACAAATTCACCAGGTTTTTAAATTGCCAGGGAAATTTTAACTAAAATTAACTGCACATTAGGAAGATACATTATTATAACTTTTTTTTTTTTTTTTTTAACTGCAAGGCTGTTAACACAGATCTGCATCATTAGATGCTGGACGATTTTTCTCTTCCTGAGAGGGAAAAGAGCTTGTAGGAATGGCTTGTCCTCTTACTGACCCAGATGAAAATACAAAAACAGAAACAAGCCCTTCTTCACCATCATGAAGCCAGGAACTTCAAGTCAAAGGCATGTTTTCCCTACAGAGCACTGCTTGGATCTTCCCAAGCCTCTTTCAGCAAAACCGAAAATAATTGTTTTTTAAAAAAATCTATTAACTATACTGTTTTTTTCTTTACCTCTTTCTGCAGCTGAGGCCAGGCCTATATTCATTTGTCCATTTCAAAGACTGCTCTGCTTAGAAATTTTCAAATCCTTTGACTCAGTGACTTATGAATTTATGGCTTAGAAAAATTATCATAAATGTAAGAGGAAAAGTTTTTTTTGTAAAACTGTTCACTTCAGTATTGTTTATTGGAAAGACTCTAAACAACCAGCAATAGCTGAGGGGTTAGGTAAACTATACCATAGTCACATGCAGAACAGCAGCCCTTAAACTCTTTATGAAGAATTTTTCTTAATCTGGGAAAATATCTGGGTTAGATGGAAAAAAGCAGGATGCATACTTGATTATATGCCAAGAAAACTATGTAAAACAGAACAAAGACCACATAGAAGAAAGACTGGAAGGAAAGATGGCAACAGTGTTTCTCTCCTTTCTTTGCATTTTCCAAATTCTTTATGATAAATATGAGGAGCTATAAGGCATAGTCCTTAGTCATGGAATCATGGGAAATTTCATTCCTGAGGTCAAGAAACTATGTAAATACCAATTCAACACTTAGGTGAATGAGTAGAGGTGGTGATGGGGGTGTGGGGAAGGAACAGGCCAGAAGAGCTCTCATATTTACTGAATGGAGAACTCATATTTGTTGAATGCCTACCAAGTAAAGGCTCTCCTTTACCCTGACCACAACCATTTGAATTAGGTATTATGATTTCCTTTTTATAGGGGAGAAATGAGGCTAGGAAAGGTTAAGTAATTTGTCCAAGCCACAATTACAATTTCAGCTAAAACCCACACTCTTTCCACCTCACTGGAATTAGAGGACTTGGTGATGGTCTGGATGTGAAGCCTGCCGGGGAGGGAGAAGTCAAAGATAATGTGTAAGGCGCTCTGCCTTGGGCAGCAGGGCAGATGGTGCTGCTACTCATTGTGACAAGGAGAAATGGCAAGTTTAGAAGGAGAATTTGAGTTTTGTTTGGGATTGCTGATTCTGAGGCACCTTACTGGAGATGAATAGTAGGCAGCTTGTACAAACAATTCTGATTTTGTAGGCAAGACAGTTATCTGGAGGTACAAATTTGGAAGACTCTAGATGGTAAGAAGGTGACTAAAGACAGTGGTGTGGCTGGGAATGTCCCAGGAAAGTATGTAGAGTGAAAATGAGGTCTTTGATAGCACAGCTGTACTTCAGAGCTGGGCAGTAGAGATTAAGGAGGAAGGGCAATGGGGTTTTGACTTACGATGTTACAGGACCCAAGAGGAGAACATGTCTTAAGGAGGGAGTAGTCAGCAGCATTAAATCCTTCTAAGAGTTCAAGTAAGAGAGAAACAAGCATCCAAAACAGAGTTCATTGGATTTAGCAACAAGGGCTCTCAGGAGGGTGGTGGGAGCAGAGATCAAGGTGTGTGATGGGTGAAGAATGAGTAGAAGGTAAGGAGGTAGGGATCATGAATGTATGTAACTCTTTTAGTAAACCAGATGGTGGTGGGCAAGAGTCAAGATGAATGGATTGGAACAGGACGGGGTAGGAAGATGTGGGCTTAAAGGAGAGTATATTGTAAGACAACAGGCTGTTTCAATGCTGATATAAAAGAAGTACTACAGAGGGCAGGCTTGAAGATACAGGAGAGATGGACGTAACTAAAGAGCAAAGGTGTCCGAGATGACAGAAGGGACTGGAAACCAACATACAAGTGGAAGACCCTTTCTGCACTGTAGCAGTAGGGAAGGCTGGGCAGGGATGCAGATCTGTGGATTTGGGGGGGGGGGGCAGGATAGGGGATGGTGGTGGTTTGGAATGTTCCAGTCTGATTTTTGTTCTTTTCTGAGAATTAGGAGGTCAAATTATCCACAAGGAATGGAGGGTTTGGTGAGGGAAGGAAAGGAGGTTGGAGGAAAGTGATGAAGGCTTGAAATTGTTTCTTTGGAGAACAGGAAAAACCGTTGACCAGGGAAGAGCATGAGGATTGCCAGGGAGTGTTAACGGTCCAGCTGAGGCCACAGGAACTGAAGTTACTGTAGCAACCATCTGCCCAGAAGTTGATTTTTTTTCTAGCAACTTAGACATTGGCATAAAGAAAGTTAGGTTGGTCCAAAGCTGAGCATTTGCCAGGAAGGTCTGAGGGAAGAATAATGGAGCAAGGGAGTAGAGATACAATATTGGCAACAGATGGGCCAGAGACTCTAAGGGGAGATCAGGCAAGAAATAAAAACAAAAGGGGCTGACTGGAAGAATTCAACAGAAAGATCTGGGTGACCAATGTCTTGTATGGAGCTAATATTTATTGAGCACATTATTGGTCCTGAATCCTCTATTTAAATGGCCCTGTGAGGTTGGGTCCTATCAATGTTACACAGGACTTTTAAGTATTTAGCTCAAGTTAGCAAGTCAGTCACAGAACTAAAGTGTGATCCACGTTGCTAACCACTGGACAAGTGTCCATGAGGTCAAGGAGAGGAACTGAGAATCGCTGTGTGAGGAATGGGAGGCACCAGAGACTATGGTCAGAGAGTAGGTCCTGTCTGACCTTGACATGGGGCAGTCAGTCTCAAGACATGAGCAGAAGTCGAGGAATGGAGAGTCAGAGGTTCAGGGGAAAAGGTCCTCTGTGAGAGGTCTGAATTCACACAGGATGATAATATGATGTTTCCCAAACAAATTAAATCCACAAAGTGTGTCACTTTGGATGCGCAGGTATGTTTGTAGGTACCTACTATGTGCAAGGTTCAATACGTCAATGAATGAATTGAACTGGTCTATGCAGCAGACCCAGATGTATATCTAGCATTCCCTTCTTCCTTCCCAATGACATCCTCGATTTATTCAACTAGGTACCCTCCCACACCCTCCAGGGAATCCAGGGGGAAGCAGATCGGGTTTCCTTCCTGGGCAGAGCCTGACAATTCTAAGGCAACCTCATACACCTCTCAGTAATGGATCAGGAACCCAAGCCAATCCGTGCATGGCATTTCCTGGCCCTAGGAACTGGTTTGGTAAAGGGCATGTGACCTAACTGAAGCCAATGAGGTATGAGGGGATGTTTGCTGAGTGCTTTTGGGCATGAGCGGCCAGAGCTGTTGCAACCAGAATGAAGCCAACTCACAGAAGGAACAGACTTTGAAGACCCGCAGAAGAGCAGAGCCAGAGCTTTGACTGAGCCGTGCCTGGTCCCTGCCAGCCTTCCAGAACTCTACCGTTCTTTTGTAACTGCACATCATTTCTCTCGAGGACACAGACACATAATATGTCTACTCACTTCTTGGTTCTACTCTCCACAAGGCAGCTGAGTTACCTTTCTAAAACACAAGCTTGATGGCTTCCTGCTATGTGCCACAGGTATGAGTCAAACAGCCTGGGCTCTCTTGGCTCTCTCACACAAACAAAAGTGGGCTATAATGGAGGGATGGCGAGGGGACATGCACTGAGGAGAGGGTGCCAACCAGGGAGGACCTCAAGGTAGGTGACAGGAGTCTTAAGGGAGAAACATGAGTCTGCCTGACAGGGAAGGGTGCCCCCACCCCCTCCGTTCCTGCTGCAAAATCCCATGCACTTCACCCACACTGCACAGCTCACTGTGTGAGTCTGGATCATGTACTTTCATACCTCTGGCTCTTCCTTATGAAGAGGAACTTTCGTGACTGCTTCTAGGAGTGCCCTTCCTGTATACCCCACCCAGACCCCACACATCCTTTGAGCTTTTCTCTGGGAAAGTCAGTCTTCACTATTCCCTCCTCTGGTAACTCTCTCCCAGTGTGCCCAAGGGCTCAGGGCAGATACCTTCACCGGGTACCCCCGCAGGCAGTGGCCTCATCACTGTCCACGCAGACGCTCAATGTGTGTCGCTGAGCTGACCTGCCGAGTGGAGACGGGGAGCGTTCTGTTTACTTATGAACAAATGTCCAGTCATCTGATACACAGGCAGGATCTCACTCCTGCAGGTTTCTGGGCCCCTGGCACGTGTTGGTTCTGGCTGGACAGATCTGGAGTCCCCCGATCTCATCCCTGAGTTTGTTTCGCCTCCTCTCACCTCAGCGAAGAACTTCTGCCTCACCTCTGTGCCCCTCAGTAACTGCCACCAGATGAGCAGCAATGGCTCAAATCCCCCTGCTGCCCGGGTGCATTTTGCCAGCACCTTTGAAGAAACGCACAGTCGGTCTTTCACTCAAAAATATTTACTGACTGTGTCCTACGAGCCTGGCACAGCAAGGAAGCAGGCAGGCCTGCGGCTGCCATGGGGGCCACTGCTGGCTATGTGGAGACTGCCGGGACCACCCACGGAGTCACTTGGTTTGGAATGACCGTTGTGACAACACCTGACGAGGTCCATCTTTCCCTCTTCCAGACGCAGCTGCTACTAGTCAACCTTTGCCGGGGAGGACAGTTTCCAATTGCACCCCATTCCTGGTGTCAGGTGAGAAGAGAAGGCAGTAACCAGGTCACTGTCACCCTCCACCAGCAGAGGAGAAAGGCCTTTAAATGAGTCTAGTCAGAAGTAAGGCTTTCCTCTGGACAAAGGCCAGGCAATCTTCCTTGGGCAGGGAATGGAAAAGCCTCTTACTTCTAGGGGCTCAGGCTAGGTCATAGGGGAGGACAGGTGCTGGGGGAACTTAGGAGACTCCTGCTAGGACCTCTTTAGACCTAGCCCTCCTGCTCCAGGCCGGGGCCAGTGTGAGTGACGAGAAGCTGGGCTGGCTCGAAGGGACTGGGGCTGTTGGGAGAGAACAGACCCTCCCCATTCACTGTGGGAGTGTGGGTTACAGGGCCTTTGGGGTTGTCATGCCTGCAAGAGCCCCTTCTTCAGTCCCACTGGGCTCTGCGGGTGCGAGATGGCCAGGGAGGCAGCAGGGCCATGTTTCCCACAGGAGACAAGGAAGCAAGAGTGACTGGTTCAGGACTACGGAAGCCTCCTCAGGTGGACCTAGGGGAAGAAGGCACGCCCCAGGCCAAGCAGCAGAGGGGACCACAGAGTCATTTAATATAACTCTTCAAGGAAACGTGACCTTTCTTTGTACGCCAATCCATGAAGCCGCTGGGCCAGATTACATTCACAAGAATAACCAAAAAAGAGTAATGGAACAGGACAGGAAAGGGTGGCTAAAGGTGGCGTGCCAGGTGTTCCCTTCGGCCAGTGAGCAAATTGGGCTCCAGCTTGCTCAGGTATCCAGTTCCAAACAGCCTCATTTCTGGAGAACATTACGCACAGGCCACATGGCATGAAACTCCATCAGCTAAGGGAGATACCAGCTCAGAGCTTCTGGTGCTTTTGAAAACACCTGGCCTGACCTTTGGAAGGCAAGAAATACATTAAGAGGTTTAGGAGTTGCCTGATTCGTCCACGACAGCTTCGAAATGACCTCTGATGGGCAACTGGGTGTCTCTGACCGTGGCCCAGGCAGCACGTGCCGGCTGCTTCGTGACCGAGGTGGGGACCTGGGAGCCAGGTTCCGAGCCCCCGTCCCGGGGGTGTACTGAGGGAGGCGGCTGGCTGCTAACAGCAGAGCGCGGGTTCCGTGGCCAGGATCACTCTGGTTCAAACCAACATGGGTTCTCCGGGAGGCCTGGGAGCCTCCTTCAATCTGCTAGCTATTAGGACCGAGGTTCAAACGCAGGTCAAGGAGCAGCCTGGGAAGCCTCCAGCTGCTGTATGGTCGGCTCTTCCCCTCACAGTCCACTGGTCTTGCGGGGTGTCCAACTCTTCCTTAAGCCGAAAGTGGCAAACGCCATCACTCTTCAAACATTTCAGGCATGCCATTGATGGCACTTTCAAAGCGCACAAGTTACTTCTACCTGAACCTTGGTTCTGTAATTGAAAAATCTTATTAGAAGGAAATCTTCACGTTCTCCGAGGTGATCTTTCGTTTTTCTTCTTCAGTTTTTCTTGTTTGGTTTGGATCTCCTAAGCATTATTTCTTTTTTTCCATCTCCTCTTTGCTTTCTTTTATAAGACAAAGATGCTGTGGACTTGGCTTCCACTTGGTTCACAACGATTCTATGGCAATGTATTAAGTTTCTTTCTCCTAAGTCCACTGAAGTCTTTTTGGACTTGGAGAGAGCTTTTTAAGAAAGAACTTGCTCATTCAGCAGGATTTTCCTCCCCACCCCAAAGCTCTGGTTCTGACCTGGAAAAAATAAGAGTGAGAAAGAGCAAGAGGATCCTGCAGTCCTGACGCTCAACTTCCCAAACCACAAAAAAGAACCTTGCTCCAGTAACGTAATCATGGAGATTTCTGGCACCTTGGTCTTTCAAGAAAAATACATCCATCTGCTGGCACAGGGACCCATCAAACTAAATCCTGTTCAGCATGGAGTTCCCGATTCATTAGTGTTGGAAAGTCTATGGTGAGGCTGGCCGCACCACTGGATGACGCCTCCCTGCAGGGGCGTCTGTAAACCCCACAGCTGTGTTTTCACTTAAGGCCACTTCTCCTGACTCCACTGCACCTTGTTCCAGAGGCTCGTTCTATTCTCATTAAGGTTAAATCTGACAGGACAAGGATTCTTCAATGCTGAAGTTTCACTTGTGCTCAGAAGAAAAACGTTGGTCTCTAGAGCTCTGGTCAATCCATAGGGAAGGCTGCTCTTCAGCAAGGACACCATGCCTGTTGGTTCATGATAGGTTTGCTTCAGCTAAAACAAGCCTTTCTCAGGTGAGGAGGGCCCTGGTTTCTCCTGCCTGCCTGTCATGTTGCCTCCCCTTCTGGGGTTTATTTCATTGCTCACCAGCAAGGCCAAGGAAGAAGAGCCACTGCCCCACACCCTCTCTCCCTTTACTACCAGGTGAGACCAGCATCCTCCTTAGCAGAACAGGATCACCCTGCTCTAGCTTTCTTGATCAGGCCTTATCTGGTCACTGGGCCACATTTTGGCTCCTTAAATTTCTGAGCAACATGACAACAGTTATGGCAAAATGTCGTGAACAAGTGTGCATGTGTCACATACAGTCAGAAGCAGGGACATTCAGCCCAGCTGCTCCTCCTACTCACAGCTGGAGCATTCTGGATGATTCTCATGGCCTGATCTCTCCCCCAAAGTGGGACTACTGTATTTCTGATATTGGAATCAGAAAATAGGATGCCCAGTCACAGGAACTATGTTCACTCCTACCGATGTCATTTTACTTCTGTCTCCTTTCTGTGGTTCTGATTTTCCATCTTTCTTTCTATTGTATTCATTTCACTGTTTATTTCCTTTTTGCAAGTCTTCTCAAATCCTTTTTGGAAACAGAAGAGGGTATACATAAATGAAATAAGGGTCTTCAAAATATAAGCCAAACATACATAAAAATATGAGATCCAGGCAGGTTCAAATACAACCTGATTAAACAATGATCATGATGGTAGGCATTCAGTTCATGGAAGAAAGAAAACGGGACATTCTCATACAATCCTCAGAGCCAATGATCAAGCTGGCTCTCTTCTTGAAAAAACAGGAGAGAACAGAATGATCTTCCAGGGAATTGGCCTCAGTTTCCAGGGACTTGAGGAGTCCGGGAGTTATATAACCCCAAGCTGGGAGCCAGCATCTCTGGCCTTACCTCTGTTCTCTACCAGACTCCGGGGTGGTGGTGGGGTTCTACTGGCCTTAACCTTTCCACCTGTAAAATGGAACTGAGTTCCTCTATGGTCACCCTTGTGGCTTGTTTTATGGATGAATGTGAAATACTTTCTAGGTTTACTGGAATAAAGGACCCATGATAAATCCCTGCTCTATCTGGGAGAAGAAGAGCTCTGAAGATTTCAGAAAGACCAGTGCTCACCTGTTGAGATGATTTAATGAGAGAGAAGTGGCAGGGAAGAAGTCTCCTGCCTACGGCTATCTTGTGTAGCCAAGAGAAACTGTCAAAGTTCATGACTTGATTCCATGTTAATTCCACTTCCTTCCTCCCAAAGCCAAACGTCTGGACACCATATTCTAGGACAACATTCTAAGGTCATTTCCGGTCCTGGGGCAGTCAATCTGCGGTTCTCCCTGGCTCCTGCAACCTGGCCTTGCCTGCAGCAGAGGGCTTAGCAGCATCCCCTGGCAGAAGAATCACAGACCACCACGATCCAGTCACAAACCGCCTGTTGATTTGACAACACTTTACTGGATTGTTCAGAACAATCTGGAAGGGACACCTAGGAGGCCCATACCTGCGGGTACCCGAGGTTCCAATTCTCATCCAAGATAATCACTAGTATCTTAGCTGTTTTATTTATGAACAACAATATCTAATAGATACCATCCTAAGTATGGTAAAAACCAAACACCTGCGTGTTGTAAGGTTTCAAGAAAAGTACAGAAAGAAATTTGCCCTAAGATGAAATGCAGAGACTAAAAACTATGGGCAGAGGTTGGTGGAGGATGCTAGCAAGGGCTAGGATCCAGGAAGGAGGAAAATGGACACTTTGTTTGCCTTGCTAACTGAAAAGTCAGCTTTGGTAACAGAGACTCCTTGGATAATCTCACATGGTTGAAAATCATTTAAGAAACTACATATGATGTTAAATGTTACAAAAATAAGTTTCACAAGAATCTTAGGGGAACATTTTCATTAAGTAGACAGTTGATTTCCCTCTAGCCCTGGTATACTCTGGCTAGGGGCTGCAGGTTGGAGCTGGGTGGTGGAGGGCAGTCAGAAGTTCTCCCAGTCTGCATGGCCCTCAGGGGCCCTCTTCTGCTCTCACTTCTTGCCCATTAGCCCATCAGACTGGACGAGTTCTCTTTCTAGCACTTCTAAGGACTTGTGCTTTTGCTGCAACCCTCCTCCCTGGGACTTGGGCTTTCCTAGGTCAGGAAGGAGGTCATTCTACTTGTGAAAAGGTGGACCTACAACTACCCACCTTTGCTGGGCGGCTGGCTGCATGGAGCACAAAGAAAGAGCACAGCCTCCTCCTCTACCTCTGGCTGTCTGGTTTTGAATCCTGGCCTTTCCTCTCTATTAGTTTTATTCCCTCAGGGAGTTACTTTACCTGTTGGTGTCTCGGTTTCCTCCTCTGTAAAACTGGGATAATACTAGTACCAATTTCATGGGGTTTTCATGAAAATTTTTTTAAAAAGATTTTATTTATTCATGAGATACACAGAGTCGGAGACATAGGCAGAGGGAGAAGCAGGCTCTCTGTGGGGAACCTGATGTGGGACTCGATCCCAGGACCCTGGGATCATGCCCTGAGCCAAAGGCAGGAATTCAACCACTCAGCCACCCAGGTGTCCCAGTTTTTATGAAAATTAAATGAGGAAAAACACTTGAAAACAGCACCTGTCTATGGCAAACAGCCAATAAATATTCCTGTCACCACCAGACCTCAGGTTATGTCTTGTAATGAATTGAGATCAAAATGGAAACGATGGCACGGCACGTTGGAACAAGCTAACTGGGACTTGACGGTTCCAAATGTGACCACTCTTAAACCTGGGGGATTTCCACAGTAGCAGGACACACTTTCCCCCCACCCAGAGCAGTAGCTGGGGAGCCACTCCTCTAGGTGTGGGACTCCCAGGCTGCTCAGTAGGAGGACGCGAGGCTTTGAAGCCTCCCCGTGTTCCACAGCCGGGTGCTCTCGGCAGCGCACCCACTCAGGGCCTGCCATTTGGGGCAGCCCTGACGGTTCTTCTCTGGTGACCAGGCCTCTTGGGCTGCTCTCCACGGAGACGGCAGGCAGGGAGGCCGCAGGTTGGCAGACAGGCCTCACCGCGGACGCTGCCCAGCACTTCTGCACCGGCAACAACTTGCCTGCTAATCCCTGCTTGGGAGAGGAAGAGGCCGCAACGACCTGCTAGAGCACGGCAGAGGGCTGGCTTCTGACAGTCCGGATACAAGCAAATTGCTTCTATCATGGTCTGATTCTTCTCATTTCTTCTCAAGTTGGAACATGTCATAGCATATTTAACGATGTATTTAACTATCGTACCATCCCAACTAGACTGGAAGTTCTGATAGAGAAATCCTGATTGATGACTCTCTGCAGTCTCCCACAAGCCTTTGTTAACTAAAGGGTCTCTAGGTGACAGAGGGCCCTGCAATTAGCAGGAGGAATACAGCTTCCATATGCAACCAGACATGGTGCCAAGAGCTTCATGTGTACAGGTGCCCCTATTTTAATGGTGGAGAAACAGATGCTCAGGGGCACTAGGTTACCTGCCTCCTGGAAGTCAGCGATATGTAAATCAGCAGGTGGCACACCTGGAAGTGGAACCCAGACCTACCTAAGTCCAAAGTGCATTTCCCACTGCGCCACACCTGCTGCTGCTTCTCTCACTGATAGGGCCTGCAACAATTGACTTCTCTCCTCTAGATCCTTATAGACACGGGGCAGTAAATGGGAGGGGGGAGGAGGAAGGAAGGGGAGGGAGGGGGAGGAGGGGGGAGGGGGAGGAGGGGGGAGGGGGAGGGAGGAGGGAGAGGGGGGGGAGGAGGGCTCTGGGTGTCAGTCTCCCAAGGCTCACTGGCAAAGGTATCACCAGAGAACAAGGTAGGGGACTCCTCTGTTCAGCAGAATTGAAGCCAAGAAGCCAGAGTGAGAGGCTGAGCAGATGGAGCTGCCCAGTATCAGGTAGAGAAGCTGGGCTGAAGGGAGAAGACGCCCGGGTGGGCCCTCCAGAGGCAGTGGGCTGTGTGGACACTGGACATGGCAGGTAAGGCTACTCAAGTAAGAGCAAGTGAGGATGAGAGAGATGGGCTGGCTCTGCTTTTCCGGTGCAATGAGCCTGTCCTCTGGTTGACATGCTCAGTCACACAGTAATGAGACCAGAAGTAGAGCCAAGGGCTTCTCATGCCAGTCGGCTAGTCAAAATACTGGATAGCAGGAATAAAGAGAGAAAAACAAGGCAACAACAACAAAAAAAGAGATTAATATAGGACCTATTATTATGGTATTGGAAACATGGGTTGTTTCCCATAGCCAGTTTCTTTTTTTCTCTTTCTTTCTTTTCTTTGTTTTCTTTTCTTTTCTTTTCTTTTCTTTTCTTTTCTTTTCTTTTCTTTTCTTTTCTTTCTTTTCTTTCTTTCTTTCTTTCTTTCTTTCTTTCTTTCTTTCTTTCTTTCTTTCTTTCTTTCTTTTCTTTCTTTCTTTCTTTTAACATTGCCAGTTTCTACTATTGAAATCATGGGCCCCTCTCCATGACATCCTCTGTTAAATGAAAGCCCCAGAAGAGATACTCTCTTTGGTTCCTTCTGGCCATCCATTTCACAATTCTGTGAGCAAGCACTTGTGGAGCACAGTGCCTGTGTTGCTCGGTACTGTGCCAGCCACAGGAGGAAAAGGAGAGTTGAGGCTGGCAGAGATGACTAAATCCGAGCTCTAACGCTATTGGAGCTCAGAGAAGGATCTGGGAGAGTGGCCTGCATGGAGTGGATGAGGCCTCAGGTGAGTCTGGCAGGACAGAGAGAATTTGAGAAACACAAACGAGAAATTCCAGGTAACAGGAGAATAGAGGAGCTTTACCCCTCCTATGGCACAGACCCCATGGGTCACGTCCATCACTGTACCCCCAGGACCTACCAGTCTTGGGTGATATAGGTTCTCACCAAATAACTGTTGAAGGAGTAAATGACCATGATCAGTGAAGTAGGAACTAATATGCACTGTTCTGTGAATACGAATGAGATTGGTCTGACTACCAAGTGGAGGGTACAACTTGGGGACAGGTAACATAACATAGATGATGGCAACAAAAAATGATCAGGATTTACTGAGCTTACTCAGTACATCCTTCTCTGCTAAGCATGTTAATATGTTCTCCCTGGATTCTCTCAATAACCTCAGAGGTGGGTGCTGTTGCCATTCCTACTTTATAGCTGGGGCGCAGAGGCTCCTGGGAGCTGGGCAGCTTGGCCCCAGGTCACACAGCTGCAGCTGTGACACGTGAGCCCAGGGGCTCTGACTCCTGTTCTCATGAGACATCTGACAGAGGCTCAAACCTGGACCCTCTTCCCACCTGTGTCCCCTCCTAGGCCACCGGCAGCTCTCTGATGCGTACCACTTTCTGACAGCAGGCAGCTCCTGAGTTGAGACCTGGCTTTTCCCAGGTGCAATGCTGGTGCACCACACAGGTGAATAAAAAACTCATTTTTTGTTTTGAAATCATTACAGATTTACAGAAACTGCAAAGCTACTACAGAGAGGTCCTGTGTCATCTTCCCCCATTTCTACCAAAGGTTACGGCTTATATAACTAGAACATGGTATCAGGTCCAGAAAAAAAGTGGACACTGGTGTGGCATGTGTGCCTAGTTGCATGTCTTGTGGTCACACTGTAGGTCTGTGGAAATGCCACTGTTATCTGGATACAGAACTGTTCCCTCACCACACCACCTTCCTCTCCCCCACCATTTCAACCTCCTGGCAATACCGCTCTGTTCTCCAGCTTTGTAATTTTGTCGTTTCGAGAATGTTAGAGAAATGGAATCATACAATATTTTATGATAGCTCTTCAAAGTTATCCTAAGAGTAAGACTTTATCCATTTGTTTGATTTGTAAAAGAACATAAAACAGCCAACAAAAGAAATGAAAGAACGAAGCAGAATAAGGAAAGTTTCTGTTCTCACTCTGCTGTTTCTAGTATGTGACTTTTGACGAATTACCTACCCCAAATCTCAGTCTCCTTGTCTGTAAAAATGGGTCGAAGGTTTAAGGATTAAATGAGGTAACATGTGAAAGCACTTGGCAAGCGGCAAGCACTCAATAAATTCTAGCTGTTTGTTATTATTAATAACAAGCCAAGGAAGCCTCTGTGCCTCTTTATAGAAAATTAGGCTCTTAACGGTCACAGACGATTAAGGAAGTGACCACGCCAGCCCTTAAATGACCTCAGGTCATGCTTCCCAAGACTCCACCGTGGAAACAACTGGGGACTTTTAAAAGGCACTTCCAACAGGCATCTTCGGGCGCACACCCTCATGAGAACAAGCAGCCACTCCCCATGCCAGATTCACCAGGGGGCCGAGAATTCTGAAAGCGGGACAAATGGCCAAGAGCTCTCTGTTTAGCACAGAATGCCTCCAGAGGACAGCCAGGGTTTGTGCAGAGGCCCCCGGCAGCACACTGAGCGCAGAGAAGGGGATGGTGCCAAAGAGAGGCAGGGGTCAGATGTGTGATTGAATTAGGTGCTGCATGGATACCCCACAAAGCTCAGCATCACTCAAAGGCTGGATGTGAGATGGACGACAATGGCCCACGCTACCCACAAGGTCACCCTTCCTATGACTAGCTATGGAAATCTGAAAAAAATCTCCCCCAAAAATCACATATGCAAAGACTCCATTATATAGTCCAGAGAGCACTTGACTTTGAGCCTTTGAGTAGCTGGGAACCCAGCACAAATGGCCGGCTATATCTTAAGCAATATCCCCAAGGCCCATTGAAAATGGACAAAAACGGGTATTCAGGATCCTTCATGATTTAGTGAAAGTGGCATTGTCTGTGCCTTTGCATGGCACCAGCAGGGGTGGGATCAAGGGCGCTCCTCCTGATGGCAGGGTCACCCCATGTGTCTCCTGTTCCCTTGGACTTTTCAACTCCCCTGGCCTGCATTCACTCTCTCACTTTTTCTCCTTTGAAGTTAAAGAATACTGCCTCATCTATCACTGACATGTTGGGTTTCAAAGGGACTGGGAGTGAATTCACTTTTTTTTTTTTTTTAAACAAATGAGAAGGGCTCAGCTGGGAAGAGAAAAGGAGAGAAGGAGGGAAGGAGGGAGGGAGGGAAGACAAGAGCCAGTGCTGGCTGCTTTCTTCCAACTCCACACTCAGGGGAAGCCCTCATGTGGCATCTAGGCCTTGGGTGAGGGGACAGAAGCTTTTGGGGGTGTGCCACATATGGCTCCTCAGGGCCCGTATGTGCACCCCCGGACTTGCTTACTAGACTGCATATTGTGTTTCCAGGCCTGCTTACTGTCCTTTGGAAGGCACACATGCTTCTGCAGCTTCCAGGAACACTCACTTCCCTTGAACAGGGGAAGAACCTGTGGCGGGGGACGTAAACGCATACCAGACTTGCTTGGCTGGCTGCTCTGTGGGTGTCTTTAACCAGATGGTCCAAAGCACTTCAAGTTCAGGGGGTCCCCAACTGATGCTTGCTCTGGGGGGTGGGGGCCCTCCTGGGTGGCATTGCAACCACCTGGCCACCCAGTCAGAAAACCCAGGAGTATCTAGAAGCACCCCCTCCCTTTTAGGGGTCTGATTCCACCTACTCAGCATCTTCCTCATCTGTGCCTTCCCATCAGCTGTGTGACCTCAAGTTAGGGCCCCAGGGGGTCTCATATGGATTCCTGATGCAGCCATCTCAGACTCAACTGTGGTCCACCTTGACCCCTTCCAATTCACTTTCTAGAGAGCTGCCAGAAAGATTTTTCTAAAAAGAAAATCCCATCCCATCATTCCCATATGTGAAATGCACTCATATTTCAGGGCAGAGGAAAAAAGGTCCTCCAAGATTGGCCCTCGTCATATCTCCCACTGCCACCGTGAACCCTTCTATGACCCACCATGCCAATGGCCCGCACCTCCCAGAACATATCAAACTCTTGCACTGCTCTGCCTGAAACACCCTTGAAGAAGACATTCCCAACCAACTCTCAACTGCTGTCCTTTACTAGAACAGGAATCTTTTCCCAGATTCTATAACCCAGCACGAAGCATGTTTGAACCATGTGTTTCTTAGAGACAGGGCCATGTTTTACCTGTCTTACAGTGACTGATACAAAGTTGATAATCAATGTTCTTTTCTGAATTCTTTTGCTACAGTATCTTTTCCCATGGAAGAAAGATGGCAGGCTTCTACTTAGCTTGGCCGAGGTTGGTCATTTCACAGATTTCTATCAGACGTTAGCAGCACATCCTTCCCAGGCAAGCAATCCTTGGCCTCTCACCCACATCAGGCTTTCTTCCCACCAAATTACACTCCAGCTGTTCTAAGGAAAACCCAGTTCCAATGGCAGTCATAACTAGCAAGCTGCTTTGTTGACTATAATTTTTAAAAGCCTCTTGGTTATGAGATTAAAGCATGATTGGGTGACTCACTGACATGGGTGTTTGCATGTAATTGACAAAGTCCTGTGCTTGGCACCATTTACCAACCCGACTTTGTGCAGCAGTCAGAAGGATTTATCTAGAAAATTTAGAGGTTTTTCTCTTATCATCTTCATCCTCCTTTAAGAAGATACAATCTTCACTTTTATGCCAAATCTTAAGCCCGAGAAACCTCATATCTGTTTAAAAGCCACTCCTGAAGCAGTTTCTGATTCCCGCACCTCCTTTCTAGATGGTTCCTGATGGGCACCATGCCTAGCAAGGCTCTCAGGACTACCCCATCCCAACTATGCTCAGTTACATGTCTGTCTCAGTTACTGGAACTATGTTAAAAAAAAAAAACAAAAAACTGAGCCCAGGAAATAAGCGTTTTAAAAAAGAAGAAAGAACCGAAATGTAAATCCTAAAACTATAAAATTTCCAGAAGAAACAGGGAAAAATCTTTATGACCTTGGGTTAATCAGACATTTCTTAGCTAGGACACCAAAAGTAAAATCTGTAACAGAAAAATTCAATACACTGGACTTCATCAACATCTACAGCTTCTACTCTTCACAGAAAGAGTGAAAAGTAACAGAATGCAAAGACAAGCCATAGACCTGGATAAAAAATTTATAAATCACATACCTGATAAAGGGTATATGTAATAAGAAATTAAACCACCCAATTAAAAAATGGGTGAGAGATATGAACATGCACTTCACCAGAAAAGATATGCAGACGGCAAATATGCACATGAATTAGTAGAGAATTGCAAATTAAAACCACCAATGAAATACTTCTACACACCTATTAACATGGCTAAAAAAATAAACAATCCAACAAAAACCTGACAATACCTAGTGCTGGTAAGCATGGAGAGAAACGAAAACTCTCTAATTGTTGGTGATGGTATAGCCATGTCAAGAAAAGTGTAGAAAAGTGTCGCAGTTTTTTGTGTTTTTTTCTTGAGGGGGGTGGGGAAGAGCAGAGGGAGACAGAAAGTCTCAAGCAGGGTCCATGCCCAGCACAGAGCCTAACACAAGGCTCCATCTCATGACCCTGAGATCACTAGCTGAGCTGAAATCAAGAGTTGGACATTCAACTGACTGAACCACCCAGGGACCCCTTGTTTGCCAGTTTTTAAAAATAAAGTTAAATACACACTTGCCATATGATCTAGCAATTCCCCCTTCTAGGTATTTATCCAGTGAAATGAAAACTTAACCATCACATTGAAGCCTGTGGGTGTTTATGACACCATTATTCTATAATTGCCCCAAGCTGGAAACCACCCAAAAGCCCTTCAACTGGTAAATGGATAAACAAACTGGACCACCTACAACATGATGGAATGATGTTTCTCTACAACAAAAGGGAATGACCACAGGTACACACGACCACGTGGTAAAGAAACCTCATGGGCATGATGCTAAGTGAAAGAGCTAGACTCAAAAAACTACCAACTGTGTGGTTCCATGTGTATGACATTCCGGAGGAGACAGCACAATAGGGACAGAAAACTATCAGTGGCTACCAGGGGCTGAGTGTAGGGAGAGGGCATGAGTACAAAGGGGGAAGTAGAAATTGTCTAGGGTGAGAGAACTAAACAAACAAAAAACCCTGGAATTTTACTGTATGTAAATTATACCTCATTAGGGAAAAAAGTAATTCTGGCTAAAAATATGGCTGGTGGGTGTAATGCTAAGGGTGTAAGGAGTGCCTAGTGATTGTATATAAAATTTGCTCTTTTATAGAAATGGCAAAGAGAGGACTCAGGATGCGGGAGGTGATCAAGCCCACAAGCAATAAAACAAATGCAAGTCAAAACAATCATGAAACACCATTTTCAACCTATCATAATAATGAAGATTAAATAAAACCCACAAACTCTCAATTTGGTGAGATGCAATGACAATACACTATTGTTCCTGCTGGGGAAAGCCTAAATTAGTTTAACCTTTCTGGAAAATTTGTATCAAAAGCTTTAAAAATGTACACTCTTTAGGATACAGAGAAAAATGTTATTACTAGATGAGGAGCGACGAATGCCTATACTGGCCTTACTTGTTAATTTCTAAATTTTTGTGAGACAAACCACACATTACAAATAAAATAGTAAAGCTAATCAAAAAGAGAAAAGAGTCACAGAAAAAAAGTTAATTCCCTACAATCCGGTCATTCCAAGAGTGTATCTCTAAGGAAATAATCCAAAATGATTTTAATTTCATACAGAATATTAATTGCAGTGCTATTTATGATAACAAAAGCTAAAAGCAGTCTAACTATAACAACATTGAGGAAGGCTTATGTCAACTGAAACTTCTGCATCTTTTCTTCTTTGAGTAACTTGGGAGTAGGATGGGTGTTTCATCTCCTTCCCTTCTTTGCTCACAAACCCTGCAAGATACACCCTGCTTGTGAATCCAGTACCATGTCCTAAGTGCCTGAACCCCTGTTCCAGTCTGACCTCTTGCCACTGTGCTTCCTCTACCCACCTGGCCCAACTGGATCACTCCTTCCTGTGGAGTAGTAGGAGAGGACCTGTCCTCACCCCTCCACCTCCATTTCAAATCCTTCCCCTCTCCAGAGGGGAGTGAAAGATAGCAAATGGAGGGAAGTCTTTCCACACCAAGACTGCCAGTGACCCCTGTACCTCCACCGTAGCTCTGCTAGAGCTGGCTCTTCTGTGAGGACAGCAATGGGGTCCTTCTCAGTGCCCAGCCACACAGCTAACACCCATTTACTGTTACGTGTCAGCACTGTCCTATGGGTACAAGTCACTAACCTAACAGTACCCCAATGGCATAGGTACTATTATTATCTCCATTTTAATGATGGTTGTCTCAGGAACAGTATCTTCACTAGTCTTTTTTATGATTGTATTTTTAAGTAATCTCTATATCCAACACAGGGCTCAAACTCGGCTCAAACTCACAACCCTGAGATCAAGAATTGCATGCTTTACCAACTGAACCAGCCAGGTGCCCCACATTATATCCATTTTATGATTACCTCGGGGATACGTTATTTCATTTTACTCATTATCTTAGGAGACTGAGGCACAGAAAACTTAAAGTCCCACGGCTAAGTGCAAGAGTCAGGGTCAGAATCTAGGAGGTCCAGTGCAGGGTCCACGCTCCAAGTCTTCACTGCTTTGTAGCTGGTGGCAAGGAGAGAAGGGAATCTGGGCCTGGGGCAGTCTGGAGCAAAAGTGTGTACCAAAAAGGAGTTCAGAGCTAGGCCTCTGGGCAACCAGGACAGATCTCCACAGAAACTGAGAAATCCCGGCAACAAGGAGTCAGGAATCCAGGCCAGGAAGCTGGATGGCCAGGCAGACCGAGGAAAGGGAGAAGCTCAGAGCTTTGCTCCTGCTCTGCTTGAGCTCAGGAGTGTGTCCCTACAGGCCAGACAGGGAGGCAGGCGAGACTTAGAGCTTGGTCCCAGTACTTGGCCAGGGTGGAGGGCAGGAGAAGGGAAGGGGAGAGCCCCTTGTTATTTACAGAGGGAAACTGATTGTAGCAAATCAGTTTCAAACTGCCCCATGGCCAAGCATGCATTCTGGGAGCTCAGTAAAGGCTCCCTGCTCAAATGTACTTCAAACCCTGCAGACTGTTATTCATTAGCAAATTTTCTTATTTAGGAGCTTGCCAATTTAATGCTGACAAGCAGATAAGAAACCTGCTGGGATTCCCTCCCTGGATGTTGCCCTTCGGGGTCTGGCTCATTTCTTTCTACTCTGGCAGATTTCCTTTACCCCAGGGGGTCACAATTCAAGGGGCAATTAAAGAATTTCTAATTTATTTTCAGCATTTCCAGCGTTTTTCTTATAGCAAATTGCTAATTTCTATTTTGTACAGGAGAAAACTTTTAAAAACAGATTGACCTTGTCTCTAATTGACTTTTAAAGTAGGCCCTTCAAACCATAGCAAGCGTTCTCATATAAAACACCTAGGCGGCCATGTCCACACAAACCCAATGTGGCCTATTATCCAGGCTTTTCCCTGGCACCCGCCTCTTCCAGTCCCTCCGTGAGACATTAGGCTACTTGGAGCTCTGGGACACGGAAAGCTGAGGCCATGTTCTCTTCTTTTTGTCCCCAATACCTGGCACAGTACTTGTACCTGGTAGATGTTTAAAAAAATGTGGGAAATAAAAAAGATAAATAAATCAAAATAGGGATCAAGTTACAAACTACTTTTAAAGCTCTTAAATTCTCTTTAGTTTAAAAATGTCTGCCACATGCTATTTAAAATGAGAATGGAAAAAGTACTACAAAACAAACTGTGTTACAACAATATTATTCTTTAAAAATGTGGGAATTCCTTGAGGAAGAACGGGACCATATCTTCAAGTTTTAGACTTGACATAAAATGGACACCATGTCCTTGAGCACCCACTGACCTCAGGTGACATTCACAGCGCTGCAAACTGCTTTAACATGTCTCTTCTGTGCCAACACCACAGCCTGATGGGTGAGAAGTTGCAGCAAGGTATCTGCCTTCTACACAGCTGATACTCAAGAATGCAGGCAAGGAGGGAGATGGAGGTGATAAAGAAATGAAATTATAACATGAAATGAATGAAAACCTATGAAGTGCTGCATCTGGACCTAGAGAAGTAAGGGATGAGGTGGCTCACTTGGAGGAAGTGAGGTATGTGGGACTGCAGTGAGCAGCGGAGGCCTAGGCTCTGAGAAGCCAAGGAAGGACGAGGAAGGTAGACGGGTTGGTGGGACACAGGGAGCATCAAACATGGGCCATGGCACAGAGGGCCTTCAAAGCCAGGAGGCGCTGGGATTTGACGGAGCAATCTAGTCGCTTGCAAAGGCTGGTCTGAGATTAGCAAAATGAGAAAGAGGTGTTCCACAAAGCTCAACCAAGTCTTTTTGTCATTTTGGTGCTAAAATGTTTTCATTTGAAAATTGTGATGACAGTAGATGATAACTAGCTTTTTAAGACAATATCCTTGTTTGGCAAAACTAAAACCTAGCCATCCTATATCCTGTCCTGGAATATTTATGGAAACCTTACTGCTCCCTAAAACTTGTTTCAGGAGACGGCAGGTCTTTGAGTGACAGGTGAAAGCAGGGTTTGGGGAAACTCAGTCTGGCAGAGGAGTTTAGCACAGGCAGTGAACAGGAACAGCGCCCCCCTGGCTCACTGGACCATGGAAACCAAAATCAATTGAGCCAGCCCTGAGAAGCAGTCATGGTAAAATCCAAGGGTCAGCTGCATGGGTTCCCTTTCCCCAATGCAGGTTTTACTAACGTCAAAGGATTCCACATCTCTTATGTAGCTGTTTGGCTCACATTCGAGTGACGTGGGGTGTGACATGGGGGCAGGGTGAGGATGTGCAGAGTGTCCTGTGAATAGAAAGGGGGAGAATCCAAGCACTTCCTAAGCATTAAGTACAATTACCCGAAAGAGCCGTGGAGGAGCCGAATCCGTCATCGAGGCCACTAACCTGAAAGCCTTACATCTCAGAGGAACAGGGGGTGCCGGCCACTGCTCCACTTGACCCCCAGAAGTTTCTGATATATCATCCCATAAGCGTGACAGTCCTCTGCCTCCCTTCTCTGCCCCCTGGAAATGCTAGGGACTTAAGTCTGAGTCATCTGGGCACACTCTCAACTCCAGCTGTGATGTGAGTTATCTACTCTTCCCAGACAGCCCAGCAACAACTAACATAGAACCTCTGTCTTGTGCAAATCATTTCCATGAGAAGCAAGACTAGGCTCTGATCGGAATTCACAGAGGGAGCAGAGACCGGGGATCCCATCGTGGTACACAAATCATTCCCATTTTGTCATGTGGGTAGGGGACAGCAGCTGATATTAGCTCACCCCACAGGGAACCTCTGTGAAAGGCAGGTGGGGGTGGCACAGATCTGGTGCTTTGCCCACCTGTCCACATTAGCAAGCCTGGTCTCCAACAAGCCTCAACATTTCCGTTCCCAGGGCAGCATACTGGGGGTCTCTGCCTTCCCCTGGAGAGCCTCCTCTGCCAGGCTCCCCTCAGGGATATAGGCTCCCTGGTCTGAGGACACAGAGGTGAACACAGAAGTGCTCAGGATGCCTTAGAAGCACTGCCAGCCCCCTGGGGTGCTGAAGCTTCCTGTCTCTTCACACCTGTCCAGGCAGCTCCACCTTGAGAAAGTCCTCATTACACCCTGTTCTAAACCTTGGATGCCTTGGCAAGGAATCAAACACCCAACCCTTCTATTCAAAGGGAGAGGAAACCTCTCTGATTTATAATGTGCATTTAATTCTCTTACATAAGCACACCTCTCTTCTAGGTCCCTCTCCCAGATCATAACCACCATCTTCTTTTAAAAAGAGCAATATGTACAGAGATGCTCAGAGGCCTTGAAATGCCTGTTAGAAACAAGCACTGTGCAGGGGGTGGAGATACAGAGATGAATATGATACTGTCCTTACCCTTCAGAAGTCAGTCTTAGAGATGGAAACAGGGAAGAAAATGGAAAATGACAAAGCAATGAGATAATGGGATCAGGACAGGTGACGGGGTGGGGGAGCCTGGGTGGCTCAGTGGTTGAGCATCTGCCTTTGGCTCAGGGAGTGATTGAGTCCTGTGTCAGGCTCCCCAGAGGGAGCCTGCTTCTCCCTCTGCCCGTGTCTCTGCCTCTCTGTGTCTCTCATGAATAAATAAATAAAATCTTAAAAAAAAAAAAAAAAAGACAAGTGGCAGGTATAAATCAAGTGCTAGGGGAGCCCTAAGTGCGGGGTGGGGGGGGCTGGCTGATGCAAACCTCTCTGCAGCAGGACTGCAGGTTCAATCTTTAGGTTCTGGGAAACCTTCTGCAAGCAGCAAGCAGCAGCAGGCAAGTGAGAAGCTTCCAGAAGCAGGGTAGAGGCCAAGTTCTGCTGAGGATCTGGACTGGCCATTCTGAGCAAGAGCAGAAGCATCAGCTCTAGGTTCCCTCAGTGGCCATGGTGTGGGCGGGCTCCCAGGGGCACTGGAAGGCGCCACATGGTGAAGGTCACACGAGGACCATCTCTGGGGTACCCGGCCTGGTAGGGGGACACACTTCTGTCTGTTTCTGGCTACCTTTTGCTCCCTCTAGTCACTCCAACCAGAGTTTCTTTTTATAACATTCACTTCGGGGTTGTTCCAAATGCTTGAACCCACTCAAGCTGCCTTCACTGATCCAAACTTTATCAGTCACAGAATATACCCGTCCCAGTCTGCCTTGTGTGTCTCGTTCTCAGTGGGCTCAGAACTCAAGAGGAGAGAGTAGTGCAACAGGGTACATGCCATATTGTGGCAACAGGGGGGATATTCCTTGGCCCTCAGCTCTTCCTCACCTGCCGTGCCCTTGCCTGGCACCACTGTGTGAGTTAGGGTTTCCCTTCCCAAGCCAGCCTTCTTTCACAAATCCCATCCCATCTAACAAACCATTCCTTCAGCCTGCTCCGTGTCAACGGGCTATGCCCTTGCTTTTATCTTCCTGGAGTTTCCTCTAAGTACACAGAATTCTTCTCAAGTTCACGATGCAACTGGAAGGTAGGAAGTTCGTCTTCCATTGCCTCAGGCTCCTTCCTAGGACTATGAGCAGTACTTGTAACACAACAGGAACTTAAGAAATATCTGTCCAGTGAGGGTCCGAGATCATGTCTGAGTCTGTATTTTAACAACTTCCAGAATAATACTACCTGTATTCCTTCTAATTTTTGAAAATTATGAGTAAATGACGATGTGACACGCCTAAAGGAAGGATGAGCACATGAAGAGTTTGGGGTTTTAATAACAAGCTGCTCGGCACAGTTACTCTGACCCTTAATGACATATGTTAGCTTTTATGCACATGTTAACAAGCCACAAATAGCGCTTAGCTCCCACAGGGGCTATAATTAGTGTTCCTTATACACAACTAGGTCAAGTTTTCAGGTCTGTCTCTTGCTCATGCCTTGGGATGTATTAAGTATGGACTGTTTTCCCTGATTCCATAGGAAATTAGAGTGCCATCGATCCATCTCTCTTGTTCCCTGAGGAATGACCAGGGCTCCCTGTGCTCCCAGGTTCTCCCTGAAGCCTGAGGCTGCAGCTCCTTCTGCCCAGCTGCTCCCCTCTCCTCCACAGAGGCCGTGCTAGATGGCCTCTGGGTGCCCATTCGTTCAAAGGACCACAGGTTCTTGGCTGGCGATTTATTTATAAATGAGCTGGATACATCTGAATGAAAACTGCTGATATAATGAGTATGAAACTGGTAACTGGGAAAAGTAGGGGAAAACCTGACAGGCTGATATTCTTCAAACCTAATTCTAGAACTCTCTCTATGCCTGAAATAATGCACATTTATCAATGCTTAAACAGAAGCCCTGAACTTCTAGTGGAAGCCTTCCTGTACTGTTTACTACTCCCCTAAAGAGAAGTATTGCGATTCATATGACAGTAAGATTACGTCGTAGAGCTACTCTGTGCTCTTTAGTCTCTCTCTCGCTCTTTTTAAAATATTTTATTTATTTGAGAGAGAGTGAGAGAGCACAAATGGAGGGAGGGACAAGGTGGGGGGTGGGAGGAGAGACACTCAGGCAGATTCCCTGCTGAGCGTGGAGCCTGACACAGAGCTTGATTTCATGACCCTGAGATCATGACCTGGGTTGACCAAGAGTTGGATGCTTAACCAACTGAACCACTCTGGCACCTCTGTGCTCTTTAGTCTTAATTCAATTGGATTTCTTTATAATCATTCACATCAGGCCAACCCAAGGCTATTTATTATACACAGGAGGTAAGAGCCTTGGGCTAGTGAATTTCAAATGTTCTCTGAGGATCTGAAAATGCAACGATAATTCTTAGCACCATTTTAAAAAGGATGGGTATCTTTATGGATTCTAATGAGAGGAAAGAAGGACCTCACTTTGGGGCAGGAAGTTGCTCTCTGGTCTCAGCTTCAGCAAGGGGTTAGCAAAAATGCTTTCAACTATCTCTCTCCAGCCATTTTAAATTTTGGGACTCTTGGGGCACCTGGGTGGCTCAGTTGGTTAAGCATCTGACTCCTGATTTTGGCTCAGGTCATGATCTTAGGGTCCTGAGATCAAGCCCCAGGTTGGGCACTGCACTGAACGTGGAGGCTGCTTGAGATTCTCTCCCTCCCTCTGTACCTCCCCCAACTCCCTTTCTGTCCCTGGAGTCTGCTTCTCCTCTTTCTGCCCATCCTATTGCTTGTGCTCTCTCTGTATCTCTCTCTCCCAAAGAATAAAGAACCTTAAAAAAAAAAAAATATCATCAGTTTGTCAAGGCTTACCAAAGCCCCTTCCTCTCTTGGATCTGTGATTTTCTCCTGCCCCACAGCCTCTCTTTCAGGTCAGGTCCTTGTCATTTCTCTGGTGGACTGTGCAATTCCTCTTTTGTTCCCTTTCAGTTTACTCTACATACCATAGGCATCAGCTCTTGCCACAACACAGTTCTGATCATGTCACTTTCATAGTTAAAATCATTACATGGCTCCCCTAGTTCATTCCTGCAGACTTGAGGGCCTAGCCTCTGCCTCCTTCCCTAGCTATTCCCCTCACTGCATCTACACCATATAATCTGGAACAATCTGCCATTGCCCAAATGTGCTATCTCTTGATCCTCCCATGCCTGCACCACCAGTTTGCTTGAAATGCTTTCCCTTGCCTTCGGGGCCTGGCTAGCCCCTAAACCTTTTAAAAGCCCTAGAGTACACACTGTCTCTGCTGGGAAATCCTCCCTGATCCCCCGAGACTGTGCTGGTTCTCTCCAACATACTCACCACACTCTTAATTTTCTGTGTGGTCTACTGGCTCCTTCAGCTCACTATAAACCTAAGAACCTGGACTGAGTCTCATTCCTTCATTCCTTATTCCTTCATCTCTAGCACCTTGCATATACAAGGTACCCAGTAAATGCTTTCAGGAGACATGTGGAATGAAGGACTCTATGACTAAGACAATAGAGACCAATTCTACGAATATGTCTGACCATCGGGTAAGTAACTTACTCTTGTGCTTCAGTGGTGATGTAAATAACAAGACCAAGGAAGAGCCAGATAGGATGAACAGCCCATTCTTTTTACCTTGCACCAAATATCACACTACAAAAACTAAACAGTAGAGAGTCAGAATGCTCATTTCTTACTAACAACTGTGTTGGAGAGGAGGAAAAAAAGAATTCTTAACTATAACTTTAAACATGTGATTCAACAAAACATATTGCTACATACAACAGCAGGGGCAGGGTGGGGAGAGAAATGCCACACAGCCTCCTTTGGGCTGGCATTGGCCATGAGCAGTCTCGCCCTATGAGCCAGCATCTCTGCAGGCGGGCTGGGGGTGAGACCCAACTGTGCAGAGGCTGCTAGCTCACAGAGGTGGGAAATGAGAGCCACTGCTCTTCTTGCTTCTGGCTAATTAAAGCTACCTGACTGTAACTAGGGTAAGGGAACTGGTGCTAAACGGATTCATTCCTCTACTTCTGGCCTCCAATTGGATCTGCTCAACATGGTACTAATCAAAGGAATAATTTACTTAATTGCATGAAACCACCCCCAGAGCTAACTTAGCACAATGGTTCTCCATTACCTCACCTCCCTGGTGCAGTGATGATGAGCTACTAACAGCGGCCTGGGTAACAGAGCTGAATTTCATGTGAGCGGGGGTCAGCGAGCTATGGACCACAGGCCAAATCCAGCCTTCTATCTGCTCTTGTGCAGCCCATGGGGTGAGGATGGTTTTTACATTTTTAAATGATTGAAAAATAACCAAAAGAAGCATACTATTCTGTGAAATGAAAATTACATCAAATTCGAATCCCAGTGTCCTTAAAGTTTTATTGGCACACAGCCTGCCCATTGTCCATCTGTAGTTACTCTCACATCACAACAACAGAGTTGAGACAGAGGCCATATGGCCCACAAAGCCTAAAATATTTACTATCTGGCCCTTTATAGAAAGTCTGCTGACCCCTGACTTAATGACTGGGATAGCCCAAGGACATCCAGAATGGCATTCCACAGCTGCTTGGGTCCCAAAGTATTTAAAAGTTATTTCACCAACAAGTTCATCTTTACAACCAAGTCCACTCAAAGAATATGCCTGATGTTTGAACTTCAAAATCGTGCCAGGAAGGCATCATAGAAGATATAGCTGAGAATTTCGTAAAGGCTCCTTTAGTTTGGAGGAATCACCTAAGATGGAAATATAGGGATCCCTGGGTGGCGCAGCAGTTTAGCGCCTGCCTTTGGCCCAGGGCGCGATCCTGGAGACCCAGGATCGAATCCCACGTCGGGCTCCTGGTGCATGGAGCCTGCTTCTCCCTCTGCCTGTGTCTCTGCCTCTCTCTCTCTCACTGTGTGCCTATCATAAATAAAAAAAAAAAAAAAAAAAAAAAGGAAATATAAACTCTCCTTCACTACAACTTCCTCTCAGTTCAGAAAATCAAAGGCTTAGTGGAAGCCATGCACATCCCTGCCAACCTGATGGGGGAACCCAGTTTCTTGCAGGTCATTATGGTGGTTTCTCACAGAAGTCCACCCACAGAGTGGTTGCTCTCTAAGTGCTAGCTCCTGACTGGGGAATGTGGAGGGAAAGCCCTGGAAAGCTGTAGGTGTAGCTTCCTGAAGATAATCAATATTCCCTGAGATGTCCGACTCTCAGGGAATATTGATTCTACTGACCAAGCTGCTACCCATCTTTCTTTAAGGTAACCACTAAGACACAGGACTCTAAAATAAGCTTGAGGCCTTGTCAGATCACAGGCAGTGTTATCTTCCTCTCTAGAGAGGAAGATGCCCGGGAGCAGACTTTGTGTCAGCATAAACAGAAGTGTCAGGCAGGCCCAAGTCATGGAGCAAGAACCAGAGCATGGAGGAAGGGCTTCTCACAGTCCCTCTTCCCCACAACTCAAGATTTGCATAATCATGTTCCTTCT
Source organism: Vulpes vulpes (assembly GCF_048418805.1). NCBI lineage: Eukaryota > Metazoa > Chordata > Mammalia > Carnivora > Canidae > Vulpes > Vulpes vulpes. The sequence continues at coordinate 7,700,481 of NC_132788.1, forward strand.
ACTACAAACACAAAGATATCTGGTTCCCTTTACAGGCAGGCATCTCTTTTCAAGAAACAGGGGTGACATACACGATAACAAAGAAAATGAAACCAGAATCTGTGTCAGAGTCTAGAATTAACATGGCAGCAGGAAATGTGAAGATGGGAAGAAGCCACCTGGAAGGAATACTATTCCAACTGTTCCAACCAAAAAGTACAAAGAATGCACTCGGCATCTGCATTTGCTTTTTGGGCAGTGAAACAAAGGAGTGTCATTTCCCTGAGCTAGAACCTCTGTACAATGAGGTTTGACCTCTAGGTAGAATAGACATGTGATGTGAAGCAGAAGATCAGGCTTTAAGGCAGTACTTCCCATTCTGTCCCACACCACAGTATGTAGAGAATGTGCTCATATTTGATAGCACACTAGGGCAAGCAGGCAAAACATCAGCAGGTGGTCCCCTGGGGAACCAGAGCTAGTCAGGTGGCCGGGAGGGCTGAGGGCACACCATCTGATGTGAGTGAGGCAGCTCCAGCCTAACGGGTTGACTGCAATCACCCAATGGCCAAGGAGCTCTGTATTCCTGTAGTTATGGCCTCCAAATCAGTCCGACCCTGACTCAACAAACAGGCACTACCCTTGTATCCCCACCTCACTCATTCTGAAGATCATCGTGGTGAACTGATTTCTTGGAAAAGTAAAACTTCTGGTTTAGCGGATTTATTCTATATCCAAGGGCACACGGTGTGACATGGAAGGCGTCCCCTCTCACAGAGCCTCTCTCATGGAGGCTGGTATAAAAGGGCCTATTTTTTCAGGAACACCACCAAAAATGTGGACATGGTGAAATGAGGCAAACAAAGCATCAGAGAGAAACTCCAAACAGCAGGCTGTGCCAAAAGCACCAAGGAAAAATGGATTTTTGCGAGGGCAAATGCAGGCAGCAGGCCCAGGGGGAACAAATGCGGTAACTCCTGAATGGGGCCATTTAGCTGATTTATAAAGGATCTCACCAGTGTCCCTTGCTGAGGGAGATTGATGTGCTCCTCCTTCTAAAGCTGTGGTCCATACAACTTGTTTTCTGGGGAACCAAGGAATCAACTCCAAGGATGTACATCCATTATTTTCAAACCTTAATTAACTGGAACCTAATTAGGACTTTTGAGGGCTCTCCCCCCACCCTCACTCTGAAGGAAAACTTTTCTCTCTTAAGTCAGCATGGTGTAAATGGAGGAAAATTGAACAAAGAGTTCGCTATCTGGATTTCTTGCATATAAGCAACTCATTTAACCTTTGCAGGGCATCAGCTTTCCAATGTGTAAATTGTGAGAGACAATGAGATGTAGATACCTAAGGTTATTTTCAGTAATAAAATTCTGATTCTAAGATAAGCCAACAGATCAGTATCAATTAATAATCTGTGATCATTCTTCTACCTTGACTGCCATAGCCCTCCTACTGTAAAGTTGACATCACCTAACAGTGATCTTCTATAGTTTTATAGTTAGAGAGCATTTCTTATATTTGGTCCAATCAAACACTGTAACAATCTGATAGGGTAAGATCTCTGAGATGTTATAACAAGCCTTCTCATTTGATGTGCTTGAAGCAGTAGTTAGTAAGTTATCATAGGAACCGGCTACAGAGGGGAATCAGAGCCATCTGGGTGGCTCAGTCTGTTAAGCATCTGACTTTTAGTTTTGGCTCAGGTCATGATCTCAGGATTTTGGGATTGAGCCCCTTGTTGGGCTCTGGTTAGCATGGAGTCTACTTGAGATTCTCTCTCTCCTTCTTCCTTTGCCTCCCCACCCCCGCTTGCACGTGTGTATAAATAAATAAACACATACATACATATATACATACATACAATCTTTAAAAAAAATAGAGGGGAATCATATACGAGAGATTTTTATATATAGCTAATCATTTACCTTAATTTATATAAACGTAAATTCATTTTTAAAAATGTAAAGCTTTTAAAGAGAGGACAATTAGATTTTTACATTTTTTCTGAATAAATTATATTCATAATTCATTATCTATAATTTATAGTTTCTCCTTAGTTTTAGAGAGAGAGAGAGAGAGAAAGGGAGAGAGAACTAGAGTGAACAGAAGAAGGGGTTCCATCTCACAATCCTGAGATCATGACCAGAGCCCAAAATCAGAGTCGGATGCTTAACTGCTTGAGCCACCCAGGTGCCCCTATAGTTTTTGTTTCTTTAAAAGAGAGGGAGAACTCAGACATCTGTACAGCCGTCTGAGTACAGAATTCTTCCTGAATTTTATGATTTTCCCCCTCTTCTTTTATAGTTGTTACACCCAAACAGAATTTTTACAGATTCATTCTTATTGAATCTTTTCAAGCAATTTTAGTTTTCAGAGATGACAGCTTCCTTTTTTATGCTCTTATTTGACCCGTGTACCTTCTTTGACTCAGCTAAACTGAATGATTATCTGATACACACAACTGCCCTGGTGGGAGCAGAGGTAGGTGGGAGCGGGAGGTAGCCTACGCAGCACGCCACCCACACTGGTCACTGTGTCCTGTGCAAGGAAGGACAAGCACTGGCTGAGGTGATCACAAGGCATCCAGGTAAAGAGTTCAAGAAGGCAGGAGGGGAAGCTTGTCAAGAACTTAGGAAGGAGGGCAGGGCAGGAGAGACAGATTTTGGTCACCTCAGCATCTAGTAAGTAGTAACAATCCTAAGAGGAGAGGAATTCATTCAGGAAGGGAGTGTGGATAGAGACAAAAAAGAGGGTGGGGTAGACTCCAGGGAACGTGAACACTCATGGGGGACAGCGGAGGAAGAGGCATCTGCAAAGGGACCAGCAGGACATTGCTGGAGATGTATGGGGAGAAGCAGAGAACCAGGAGCTGAGCTTCCAATGGCCAAGCGCAGAACAAAGGTCCAGGAAGCAAGAACTGAGAAGCATCCTTGGATCTGATAAGAGGGCAGTCACTGCTGAGTAAGAACTGGGGTGTTCACGCCCCACAAAGGACTTCACTGAAGGAAGCAAAGGAGATGTCCTATCATCCCCTGTACCTTTTGGTCCCTTTTCTACTGGCCTTGCTGTCTTCTTCAGCAGCCGCTCTTGGGCTGCAGGGGCCCAGGCCAGGGAAGCAGGAGCATGAGAGCTCCAGATGACGCCCTGAGCCCCGCAAGCACAGGTGGAAGGACTAGCCACTTGCCCCAGTTACTGCTTATTCCCAGGCCTAGGGCAGCAAGCGTTTGCAGTGCCTGCTGAGAAGCATTACTGATGTTTATCACAAAAGCTAGGATGCAATGAAATCTTCAACTAGAAAGTTTTAAAACAAAGGTTTTGAGATCCCTCCAAGCTGGAAGGCTCCGACAAAGACGCTCTGTGAGGTTACTCTCTCTTGCCAGTGGTCTCCATCAGCCAGGCCTGCTGCTCAACTCATTTTTCAATGCCCAGAGACTTCCCAACACAAACAGTGACCAGGCAGGGAGAGCAGGTTCTCGGGGGTTTGGGTAAGAAATAGAAATGAGAATTTCTGCACGATTTGGAACACAGGTCCTACTCTATAACATACTGACAACTAATGAGGAAAGGATTCCTAGGTCTTAAGAGCTGCTGCACATGGAAACGGACATGGAGATGTGACCAAGTTTGAGTGACAGCTACCTATGTCCCAGAGGGCCGCTGGCATAGCTGGGATACTGAAGAGCAAATGGTGCCATTGTGGACCATCATTTTCCTTAGCAGTCAACATTCTCCAATTTCCTCAGTTCTCTGCTTCTTCAAATACGAGTCCAGAATTTATAAACATAGGACTCTTTTTTGAAGGTAAGGAATAAAAAGAAATACTTTTTTTTTAAGCCTCATGATCAGATACTGGTCAACTACCTATAAACTTCCATGTTTTCTCCCTCCATTCAGAGGGATGTGAGGTAGAAACTGAGGTAAGACTCAGTCTGGCCAGGAAAGACGAGCTGGCAGTTCTGGTCACAAGGCCACCCACACAGACACCACCCTTTTGTCTTGGGTCCTGTCAGTGGGCCTCGTGTGCCTGTGAAGTTCAGAGGATGGATGGCAGTTAGTCTCTGTCTGCCTCAGAGAATGCTGTTTTAGTGCTGTGACTGGGGAAAGAAGAAGGGAAGATCCCAAGACTGCCATGTTGAACCTCATGCATTCTGGGTTCAAGCATAAATCAAATCTGTTGGTTGCACCCAAAAAAAGAAGTGACTGACTTGATCCAGACGTAGTGCGCCGTCCACAAACCGTTGTTTGCGTAACTCCTTTGCAATTTTGTGGAGATTCAAGACAGCCCGGTGTACCTCCTCACTGGTGTGCTCGGGGGAGATGGGGGGCAGCTCCTCCTCAGGGATTTTCTCGGTTGGGCTTTCAATCATGCTCTGTGCATGCTCGTAGCTCAGTTTTGTACAGGAGCGAATGATGGTCCGACCAAACCATTCACCAAGGATCTGCAAAGACAGATTATGAGGGAATTAAGAGGAGGATTTTTTTTCCAGGCCTTTCTTTCATGCAACCATTCATCCATACCATTCTACAGAGATTGACCAAGCACTGACTCTGTGCTCAGAACGGTGGTAGGTTCCAGCTAGGCATGAAGACTGATCAGATGTGGCAGCTGCTGCCCTCAGGGGGCTCAGATTCTGAGGGATGGATTTAACAGGCATGGAGGTCGACAGAAGGTCTCCAAGCACACAGGTGGCACAGGCAAGGCACAGCAGGAGGGAAACTCAAGGTGAAGGGCCTGCTGGAATGCCTTTTCATTACCTTGAGTGAGTAGTCATCAGTAGCAAAATTGGAAGAAAGAGAAGGGACAGAGGGTAGATGCCAAAGGTGTGACACGTGGGGAATCTGTGGAGTTGGTAATGGGTCAGATGTGGGGTGAGGGAGAAAGTGGGGTCACTGGCAGAAACAGAGAACACAGATGAGAGAGGCAGGATGGAGGCAGAGAGAGAACAGTAATTCCAACTTAGTCTATTTGGGCCAGTTCTGTAAAGACAAAGGTCCAGAGCAGGGTTTCTCAGCCTCAGCAGTACTGTGTGGACTCATTCTTTGTTGTGGGGCCTAGCCTGTGTCCTGTAAAACGTTTGGTGATAATCCCTGGACTCCACCTGATAGATGCCAGTAGCCCCTCCCACAAAGCCAAGCTGACAACCAAAAATGTCACCAGACATTGCCAGACATCCCCTGGGGGAAACCTGGCCCAATCTGAGGCCCACTGGGCTCAAAACATACACCCGAGGTGAGTGGTGCTGTTTGCTGTGGTGGGATAACTGCTGATTTGTATTTTTTATCCTTTAAATTTCCCTATATCTTCTATAATGAGCATTTATTGCTGTTAAAACAGAAACAACACAAATATTAAAATATTTTTGGGACTCCTGTGTCTGAGGTGCAGGGAAGAGGTCCAGATGGTGGGCTCTGTAGCAGGCAGCTGGGGTGTGGGCCTGGGGAGATGACTTATCTACAGGGGCAAAGTTGGTAGCCCCGGCCAGAGGCCCAACAAAGAAAGAAAGGGCAAGGGAGAGCCAAGGCTGCATTCTTTACCACCTTCTCCATTTGGGAGGGGACAAAAAGAGAATCTGGAGAATGAAAACAGAAACCAAGAGAGCTCAAGGGACAGGAGAAAAATCAGAAGTGTCCTTTAAGAAAGTAGTACTCAGGGGCACCTGGGTGGCTCAGTGGTTGAGCATCTGCCTTCAGCCCAGGGTGTGATTCTGGGGGCCTGGGATCGAGTCTTACATCGGACTTCCTGCAGGGAGCCTGCTTCTCCCTCTGCCTGTGTCTCTGCCTCTCTGTGTGTCTCTCATGAATAAATAAATAGAATTTTAACAACAACAAAAATACTCAAAAGCCACAACAGACACATACAGAGCACTTACAAGGAGACAAGACACTTCCCACAGGCTGCCATCTCACTCAGGCAGCCACCCTATGACGTAGTATCTTCATTCTGAGGCACAGAGTAAGTAACCTGTCTGAGGTCACAGGCTGGAGAAGGGCACAGCCAGAAACTGAGTCTGGGGTCTCAACCACTAGTGAGAGTCAAATGCCACTTGCATGTCAAGGAAGATAAAGAAAATGTCATTTAGCATTTGCTTATCCGTGATCTTAGGAAGACTTTGTAGGGGGAAGAGCATGGGGTGGGATGGGGTGGGAGCAGAGTCAGACTGCAAAGATTTCAGGCCCTGTGCTGTGAGTGGATTCGAGACATGTTGTCACACTGGTCCCTTCTACCCTCAGGGCAGCCAGAGCCCGCCTTCCATCAGTCTGGCACACATAACCCCTGTGCCACACAAACAGTGGCATCTCCTCTGTGCATCATGATGTGAAGAAGTCTGGGTTAAAGACAAGTGCATGGTTGGTGGAGGCAATGAGTGTGGACGACCGCTTCCAGGGGGCTGGCAGGCCAGAGGATTATGCTGGGTTTGTGGGGTGAGGGGAAGAAGCCAGTACAAAAGGAACGGGTCACAGGCTAAGTGGAGGCACCCATCCGTGAGAGAGGCAGCTGTGGCAGGAAGACATGGGGAGGCGAGAGCACTCACATAGGCTAGCCCCACTCTCTGGGGTGGGAGGCAAAGGATGAGGGGGCGAGGTGGGGCTCAAAGGCATGAGCAAGTGGAAAAGCTCTGAGATAAATACTGTGGGGGATGGATTCATGGGCAAGGAAACGCCAACATACTGAGAGGCAGCAGGGGCTCGGGAGGAGGGAGAGAGGTCTAATGAGCAGTGGAACCTCTCAACCTGGGCTTGCAAACATCCCCTCTGCCTTCCTTTCCACAGGCCAAGCCATTCTGTTCACAACCTCAGAAGTGTGCTTCCTGAAAAAAAGCCATCTGAAGGATCCCTGGGTGTTTCCAGGGGGAAAGGAGAGAGCCCAGCCCAGAGGAGCTGTCCACGCCACAGAGCCTCTATGGAACATGGCTAGCTACCACCCTGGAGGGCGCGAGAGACCCCTCTGCTCCCCTAACTTTCCCCTGAAGGAAGAACCAATACTCTTAAAATGGCAGCCAAGAAGTACAGGAAGAGAATGGTAGAAACTACTCTCATTTTCCTTTGAATCAGTGCAAAGAGCCTCATTATAGAGTCTTGGATCTGTAATATCAGACCTTAATTTTTCTTTAAAAACAAACAAACAAACAAACAAACAAACAAAACAAACAACTCTTAAACTACACTTCCTGGATTATTCCAAAAACTACACCTACCCAAAAATATAAGTGATTCAAACACTGTGCTCATGACTCTTCTGCTGCAGCAAGTAGGTCCTGAATTTGGCTCTTAGCAGGTCCGTGTGTGTGCTGAATGCAAGAGAAATTATAAAGCCAATTCGAGGTATCGTCCAACAGTCCCGGTGGGGAAGGAGTGCGTGCAGGTCTCCAGAAGAGCCCCTTTCAAGGTCAGCCCATGCTTGTCCTTCTATTACGTCCACATTTCCTGAAAACTCCCCACTAATGGAGTTGCTCCAAGCTACTCTAGAATGACAGGGCCACGACCTATTCATTCCTGTGGTCACAAAGATTTCCCCTGGAGATTTAGCTTGTTTCCTTTTCTCCGTTTCACTCCAAACCCAGTCAACCCTCCTCCTTCTATGTGTCCACATTTTGTTTGCCAGGCTGTCTTTAGCGTGCTTGGGGGGAAACTTTCCATTCGATTCCACACCTCTCTTGCACACTCCTTCCACAGATTCCCTCAGGTATCTGAGTCACACAATATCTGGCCTCCTGGGGTCTGTGTCCCTTTTTCCAGAGGATACAGGAAACCACAGCACATTTACATGGGTGACTACCCCACACAGGTCAGTCAGACCTCCACCACCCTGACAGGGCATCTATTTTCATATAACTAGTGGGTTCGAGAACTGCTCTAAAAATCTAATGAAAGCCCCGGGTCCTCTCCTTTGAAATAATTATGCATAAAATTTTGCAGTAAGTTCCACAAGGTTCCAAGACACTCTGCCAACCCTAAGCCTGTATGTCCTTGCTCTAAACAGAGCTTTGTTTCTCCCTCAAAACCCTCTCATTATAGTGCTGAGTGCTGACTAGAGGCCACTTTTCATCTTCGGAGTTCTTAAAATTTATTACCTATAACTTGGCAAAATCAGAAGTCTACCATTCCTTACCAAAGCCTGAGAACAACACACATTGGCTGCACTATCTCAGTCAGTTTGAGCCAGTTTTTCCCTAATGGGCACCTCTCTGCTCTTTTAGCTGTTTCCTTATCAATGATGGGCAGCCTTCTTACCAGCACACATGAACACCACCAAATCTGAGACTATGGTGCTGACGAGAAGTTTCCTAGAGTGCCCTCACCTTCCTGGAGCACCCTCTCCCCTTCATGCTGCATCCTAGGAAACCTGCACCAGCCTTCTTTCTGAATATACACAAAGGGCTGTAGTGGAAGCTCTGAAGAGCCATTGAGAACTTTCTGGCTCAGTGACAGTGGCCTCAGGCAACAGGATCTATCCTGCTTTAACACCATCCACGGATTGTGGGAAAATCATACCTGATATGATACAGAGACCTAAAAAATTCTTAGGCTGGGGGTGCCTGGGTGGCTTAGTCAGTTAAGCATCCAACTCTTGGCTTCAGCTCAGGTCATGATTTCAGGATGGAGACTGAGTCCTGGGTCGGGCTCCACGCTCAGTGCCAAGTTTGTTTGAGATTCTCTCCCTCTCCCATCCCCCAGCCCATCCCCCTGTGAGCATACACAGACGCACACTCTCTCTCTCAATAAACAAACCAACCAACAAACAAAACCTTAAAAAAAAGTTCTAGGTCAGGAAAACATGAGGGAGGCAACAGAGAAGCAAGAATGCCCAACCCTGCTTTACAGACAAGGGCAGCAGGAAAGCAAAGATCCAAGTGGGGGGTGGGGGTGAGGTTCCCAGGGGCAGCATGCCTTGCAGCATGGGAGAAAGGTTTCTTTGGATGGAACACCTCATTAATTTCCAATTTGGAAACTGTCTTCACATCAACGCCCTGTCCAAAACCAGGGCCAGTGGCAGAAGACAAAAGGACAAAGAGTTTTTCATGGAAAAAGTAAAAAAGCCACGAGGAGCTTCACCAACAAAACCCTTCAGAAAGAAGATCATGTCCTTCTTTCCTCTGCTTTAATCACGGGATTTGGGTTACTCCCTTTCTGCAGGCGGCAGGTTTCCTGCATACACTCTAGGGCACTACTGTTTACAAGTCAGATTAAATGCCATGCCAACAGCCACTGAAGGCTCACGGCTAAAAGGTTAGAAAGAAGCAAACGATGTATATACCTCGAGACCTACTTTCTGGTACCAGGTAGGCCGGGAAACCGCACAGCATTTGAGAGCCCCTGGCCCCGTCTGGTTGCAGAGCATTCTCACACCTACTACCTTTTAGAATCTCTTAAACACACCGTTCAGCCCATTTTACAGTTGAGAAAATAGACTGGCAGTTTGTGAAAACTCACACAAGCTCCTCAGTGGCAGCCAAGACTGGATCTGCGTCTAAATATGTAAGATTCAAAATTTAGTGTTATGTGATTTTTGTTTTTTAAAGATTTTACTTATTTGAGAGAGAGAGAGAGAGCATGTGTGAGCACAAGCAGGTGGGTGGGGGGTGCAGAGGGAGAGAGAGAAGCAGTCTCCTGGCTGAGCAGGGAGCCCAATGTGGGGCTGGATCCCAGGACCCTGAGATCGTGACCTGATCTGAAGGCAGACACTGAACCGACTGAGCCACCCAAGTGCTCCAGTGTTATATTTGTTTTACCTCAGCTGAATATATTTTAGCTGAGATGGACAGTGAGGTAAAGGAAACAAGGTATACCTCAAATACATATCAATTTTCTATATTTTACAGATAGAAAATTGTGAGGAAACATATCCTTTGAAAACTGTCCGTTTCCATTCAAGTGTATTTTAAGATTTATTTTGAAAAAAAAAGTCAGGGCAGCCCAGGTGGCTCAGCAGTTTAGCGCCGCCTTCAGCTCAGGGCGTGATCCTGGAGACCTGGGATCGAGTCCCACGTCAGGCTCCCTGTATGGAGCCTGCTTCTCCCTCTGCCTGTGTCTCTGCCTCTCTCTCTGTGTCCTCTCTGTGTATTCTCATGAATAAATAAAATCTTAAAAAAAAAAAGTCTTTAGAAAAAAAGAAAAAACAAAGAAAAAAAAGGTTAGTGCCTCCCTTATAAGAAAGAAATCTCTGATTCAAAAAACTGCTAATGGAGTTAATTTGTAATTTGAAGGAAATTGATGCAAAATTACTCCTGCAGCAGTTCTGGGCTTCTGCACGTAAAATATTTGGTTCAAAAAACTTATCAGGAAGAAGCATTTTTCCTGACTGGAACAAAAGCAGGCTTTTTAGGGTGGCCAGCAGTGGGGGTGGGGCAGATTTCTTGCAACTCCTTACACCTCTGAACCCGAGGCAGTCATGGGGTGGGCGCTGGGGGCAGCACAGCACGAGGTGAGAGACGTCAAAGGTGCCAAGGACATTTCAGAAAAGGAACTGGGCAGAAAGAGGGACTTCAAGACAGCTGGAGGGGCAGACAGTGACCCATCTGTGATAGACGGTGCTAGTGACTGCAGTGGGCACAGGCACCAGGGTGGGTGGCAGCTGGCTGAGGAGCAAGCAGGGGCGGGGGGGCTCCTCTGCTAGGCCCACTGTCTGGGTGAGGCCCGGGTCACTTCTTAAAGAATGAGGAAGGCCATGGTAGGACTCAAGAGTAAATTACAGCTGGAAGCACAGTCAGCAGGACACCTCATTTAGACCTAGCTAGGCCTTCTCCTACGGTGTGGAGAGGCTCTGAAGTCTCTCTGGGCCCACCAGAGACCTTTGCCAACAGTGCTGAGGAAGAAGGATGGACAGCAGAGGGCTATGAGTCTGCCAGCCTGTTTCAGTTTATAAAGCAGTTTGTTCATGTGCTAGACTTTCCTGGAAGATTTATAGAAAACAAGCCCAAGTAAACTATGCCCTCTCCTACTGTCTCAAGCCACCTGCCACCAGCCTCGTCTGTTGATCCCAGACTATAACTGGGCCCCTTCCTACCCTGATAGGGAGGCAGTTGTCTAGACTTCTAAGCCTAAGAGGAGGGAAACAAGGGAACTTCCTCAAGGGTTTGCCTCGCAAACCTAGGAAATGGCAGGAACGTGAGAAGAGCTTGCAGGCCCGGATGTGGTGAGCAGACAAGAATTCCATTCCTATGACAGAGGATGAGGGCACCATGCCTGAGCAGTCCTTGAAAAGTGTTCTCTTCACCTCAGACAGTTGCATGGGGCTGGGAGGCCCATGGGCTGTGTGGGAAGGAAGCTGGAGGTGGAAGGAGGGAGGCTTCGGAGGACTGGGTTCAGACCGACCCAGGAAACACAAAATGACGAACTTCTCAAGCCGCTGATGTTCGTTCATTCAACCCCAGCCTTTCAACAAGGCCAGCCTGGTCCGTCTGTCAAAAACAGAGGTCCTTTCAAAGATGCCAACCACAGTGACCATAACCCGGGGGCCCAAGTCTTTAGATTTAAATCAAGTATACCATTACTAACATCAAAATGCAGGAGATGAACTGATTAAGAATACTTTTTAGCTCTTTGCATGACTGCCTTATAAATGATAAATGTCTTTTGTCTTTTATTTCTTGAAAATATTTTGTTCTGAATTCTTATGTTCGTCCCAAGGATTCACAGCAAAGCCTGTGCTCAAAATGTAGCCTGCTGCTACCCTGAAGTGACCTTAGGTGAGCCTCTAATTGCTCAGGGCCTTCATTAGCAAACTGGGACATGAGACAACCACCCCTGCCCCCCGCCTGCCCCAAATAGCACAGTTTTTCCAGAGGCTCCTTTGGTCCTGGGTTGTTTCTACAGGCCTGACATAAAACAATTCTGCCCCTGCCTCTGCTAAGGATTAAAGGTGGATATTTGGGAAACTTTTCTATTATTCTCAGAATCAGCCTTGGAAGCCACTGTCTCTCACCGGGAGCTACTGACTCCCACCGCAGGGTCTAAGGATAAAACACAAAACCCAACAATGCGTTTCTTTATTGGTAACTGAGGCCCCAAGTGACAGGACATGTGCATAAGCCCTGGCTCTGCGGGCTGCAGATGCCACAATGGCCTGGACGACACATCATTTTCATGTTTCAAGTGTCACAGGATACCCGCAGAGGGCGGCTGGGGTGGCAGGGTGAGCGAGGGGGACGGTGAGGGTGACAGCCTGTGGAGGGGTGTGGGAGCAGGCGGCGTGGCGTGGCTTTGCCAACGACCTGAGCCAGGTGAAGCTCTCCTCGGCTCCCAGGACACAGCTCAGGAGTGCCAAGGAGGCTGCTGTAGATGAAGGCGTCTCACCCAGGGGACACCAGTCCAAGTGAGCAGGCCAAAAAAAGAGCTGTGGAAACAGGTATGCAGTTCACTTTATGAGATCATTTTTGAGCGTACCTGGCAGTGTGCTGTGTGGGGAGGAGATTAAAGAATGAAGAGTGGACCGGGTGACAGGCCCTGGGGGGGGGGGGGCACTTGGCGGGATGAGCACTGGGTGTTATGCTATATGTTGGCAAATTGAACTCCAATAAAAAAATAAAAATAAAGGTTAAAAAAAAAAGAATGAAGAGTGGGCTCTGTTTACAAGGATGTTAAAATCAAGGACAACAGATCTATGCACAGATGGCTTTAGAGTGTCGGAGACAGACGCTGCTGGGGTGGAGAGATGGGAGGATGGATTCTGAGGAAAGGTCGAGGGGGGTCCCCAGGTCTGAGCACTTTCCCAGACATCAGTAGGTGTCCCCACTCTTCACTCCCTCTGGGCCAAGAGTGCTGGGGGGTCCTCTCCTCCTACTGAGGGCTAATCCGACCTGAGGTTTAGGTCTTGAGCCTCCCAGTCCTTTGACCTGGCTCCAAAAATCTGTTCCTTCTTTCCTCATTTTCAACTTCTCCTTTTCTGTTCTCCTTCTCATATAGCCTTACAAACATATTTTAAGATCTCTTATCTGGTTACTAAACAAACAAAAACACCAGGAAAAAAATCTCAAAGTAATTCTCTCTTTTCTCTCACTACGGTGGTTAATATGCATTAATTGTAGAAAACTAAAAAACCTACAGGTGGGAAGTGGAGAAGAAAAAGAAAACCCCTATAAATGTACCATCAGGAGATAACTACTATTTTGGTGACTTAATTCCTGTATCTTCAATACCTTGTGTCATATCTGAACAGAGGACATATTCAATGAGTCGTTACCAAATGAATGGATGAAGGATTAATAATGGCTTCGTGGAAGAAGTGGCACTTTAGATGGACCTCAGAGGTAAGCAGGACTGGTATTGGTAGAGATGAGGGGAAGAATAAGCTACAAAGAGGGGCAAGCACATGCAAGGTCTCAGGAGTGAGGCAATTTTTTGAGGCCAAAGAAACTCTTCAGTTGCAAGAGTAGCAGCTGAGGAGCCTGGAGGATGAGCAGCAGACGGTCCCAGCATGGTGGAAGAGTTCGTGGACATCTTTGCACATCATGCTCTGGAGATTGGACTTCTGTGGGCAATGCACCACCATGTTGTGAGAGGAGGCTGAGCAACAGAGTGATGGGACCAGATTCACTTTCTGGAAGGTCATCTAACAGCACTGGGTAAATAGAATGGAGAGCCATGAACAGTCTCTATTGGCATCCCAGGGGAGGATGGAAAGGACCTGAGCAGGGGTGGTGACTGTGGGAACAGAAGAAAGATGACTGACTGGAGACATTTTGTGAAGGGAGAGCCATTAGCACTCAGAATGGATGTGGCACCCAGGTTGGAATGGGCACATGTTTCACTGCCTGAAGAGAAGGGAAAGGATGAGGGAGGCAGAGAGGACCGTGACTCTCTGAATGGGGGGCTTCACCAGATCAAGCAGCCGGTCCCTCCGGTTCTCATGGAGAATTGAAAGTCACCTGGGAAAGGGTGGATCTTGAGGGAAGAGGAGCACACGGCACAGTGGAAGGCTGGAGCCACCAATAAAGGTTAGAAACAGCTGTGTTAGTAATAAATAAAAGGATTCCTAAGTAGCAGCCTGAACTGGTGGACACCACTGTTCTCCACGCATCAGGCAGGGCCTGGACAGATTTCCCTAGAACTCCTGGGAATGGGCAGAGACCTGAGGCACGTTCTAAGTTTGGGAATGGGCAGTTTGGGAAGTCTGACCTCCACTGGAGTGGAGTCGTGGAAGCTGGGGTGGGGAGCTGCTACCTAGTGGAGATGGTAGTTTTATACTAAGAGCCAGCTTTTCGCATGTGAGCAAAGGGGCTCCAGGAAGTGAGAAGAGACTCTAGTCCCAAGACGAATATAGTCTCTGCATTTCTAGCAGAGAAGACAGGGAGAAAATAACAGGAAAAAAATCCCACTAACGACTTTTTAGATTTTATCCTGAATGAGAGACTGGAGAGTTTCTGAAAAGGAAAGACAAGCCCTAATGTCTGATGTAGAAAGATCGCTCTGACTGCTGTGTCAAGAGAAGAGGAAGTGGGATAGAAGCGAGAACAGTTTAGGAGGCCAGTGCGGTCCAGGTGGGGGATGGCAACGTGGCCTCCGGTGACAGTGCTTGCAGCACTAAGGAAGGGGGGCAGGTTCTGGAGGCAGTTAGAAGGCAAAGCTGAGGTGATTTATTGGTTGACTGGATGTGAGGGGTAAGAGAAAGACCAAAGTCAATAATGACCTTCTGGGTTTTGGCCTACATAAATGGCTGAAATGAGGCTGCCCTTGATTGAAGTTGAAATAAGCAACTTCTGGAACATGCTCCCTCCTCTGGCTCTCTGAGCCAGATGGCACATGGCAGGGATGTGGTGGCAGATGCAAGTTGTGGATCGCTACTGTCATTGTGACACTCTTCCTTTATTATTCTGACCTTTGACCCTGAGGTTTCATGGTTCTACACTCTAAGGACTCAGTAATCGAGTCCGATTACTGCTTATGACCTCTTTAAAGCATCACACTGGTGTGTTTACAAAGGTGACTTCGAATGAAGAGGTCTCTGATGAGCGGAGGACAAGGACACGGCATTGTTTTGCAGGGCCTTAGTGCCGGGTGAGCAGAAGTGCTGGAGGTGTTCGGAACATCAGGTCACTGGCTCACATGGTCAAAGTGGATTTCATGGTACCAGAACTGGATCTTACAAAGCACAAGATGTAACTGGGTTTGTTTTCTCTCATGACAATGTAAATATCTAAATCAGAGAACAATGCTCTTACCAGCAATATGTGAGAAATGTGCCCAAAACAGACCCTTCAGAGTTTACTGATCTAAAAATCTGGGCACTGGCTTAATGAAAGCATATACGACCAGGAGTTTCTAGTGGCTCCTTTAAAAAAAAATCTAGTGGGTGTTTTTAAAAAGTTGGAATGGCCTTTCTATAGTTGGTCATGCCTGCTCCAGAAAGTAAGACATTCTAGTAGACTAAGGAAAAATGCAAAACTTTCTCCGCGTCAACTCCAGGTGAGATTGGGGCCATGCTGCAGTAGTAGGAGTGGCTCGCTGCTGGTGGCTCTGCTCTGGCTCCTTCTAAGTCCAAGCCATTACCCTGGAGAAGCCACCACCTCATACAAACCTGGCCTCCCTGGCCTCAGGCTTTGGCCTCTCTCCTTCTCAATGGCCTCCTCTGGCTCCCTAACCCTCCTGCCTGCTCCCTGGCCACCCCCACCCCCCGTCCCGCCCATGCCCGCTTAATTCAGACTTTCCTTGCCAGGGTCCTGAACAAGCCCCACCACTTGGACATGAGTCTGGCATCTGACCTCTCGTTTCATGCATCTTGGCTGTGAGTAAGAGATACTCCTGTGAAACTACATCTCAGGACAACCAACCAACCAGGCCTACCCACCACGTGGTCCCTTGGTCTGTGCAGGGTGCAGCCAGTGGGTCTTCCTCCTTGGCGGTCCCTAGTCCAAATCCTTGTGCTTCCTATTTGGCTTGGTTTGATGGAGGCCCGGCATGCCCTCCTGGACCCTGTGCCTACTTCACACCTGCTCTCCAGGCCTCACATGCCAGAAGGCTTGCTCACTCAACACTGCCTCCAACAGAAACCTTAAAGACCAATGGAGTTTTCAGAGTTTGCCTCTTTCGAGTGCTCCTTTTATGACCCTCATATTTTAGTAGCTCATTAGATCAGGCAGCTTTTTATTTCTTGGGTTTGATGCTGGCAGGCATAATTCAGATTCAAAGTTCTTTTCTGTTGACTCAAGTCAGTTTTCTTCTATGGGCTTTTATTTTCTATTTAAACTTTTGCAAAAATAAGCATTTATAAAAATATAAAACTAATACATGTTTTCAAAAAACATTAGAAAATACAAAAAAGTAGAAAAAATTACTCATACTCTTACAACCCAAATACAACCACTATTGGCATTCTATTTTATTTCCTTCAGGTCTTTTTCCATTCATTTTTTTTCCCCATGCACGTTCCCACCCCCACCCAAAATGTGATTGCTAGCATACTGTCTTCACAATCCCTTCTTTGTATCTCACATAATATTTGCTTCTTGACTCTTATAAAGGAACTTATAATCAGATATTTAGGAATTGCAAAAACTAAATGTAATGTATGTAACTTGTTTTGCTTCCAATTGTGACAAATCAGTTGGGGACAACTGGGGAAATGTAATTACTGACTGGGTTGTTGATGACACCAAGACATTAGTATTAATTGTCAGGTGTGCTAACAGCATTGTTGTTGGGTAAGAAAATATCCGGGGCACCAGGGTTGCTCAGTGGTTGAGCACCCGCCTTTGGCTCAGGTCATGGTCCTGGGGTCCTGGGATAGAGTCCCACATAGGGCTCCCCACAGGGACCCTGTTTCTCCCCCTGCTTTTGTCTCTGCCTCTCTGTGTGTCTCTCATGAATAAATAAATAAATAAATAAATAAATAAATAAATAAATAAATAAAATCTTTTAAAAAAAGAAGAAAATGTCCAAATTTGTAAGTCACATATCAGAATATGAGTGAAATGACATGATGTCTCTGGTTTGTTTTAAAATAGTTTAGAAAGAGGAAAAGAAAAAAAAAAAGGTTGTCAGTAGTGAATCTGGGAGATAAGGATGATGAGTTTTTATTGTGCTATTTTAATTTAATGTATATCTGAAAATTTTCAAAATGATAATTGA
Organism: Vulpes vulpes; assembly: GCF_048418805.1. Lineage (NCBI taxonomy): Eukaryota > Metazoa > Chordata > Mammalia > Carnivora > Canidae > Vulpes > Vulpes vulpes. The sequence continues at coordinate 7,717,533 of NC_132788.1, forward strand.
AAAGTTAAAGTATCCATAGTTCAAGCAGACAAATAGTGTTAAAAGCTTGTTATGAAAAACAGCAGCCCTCTGTCTCTTTCTTCTCCAAGGGTAAACCTCTTCCAGCAGGTTGTTAGTGTTTACTTCCATCTTTCTATACTGCCTGCTTGATTACTACCTCTAGATTTTTCACCTTTAGGTGTTATTCAAAACCTTTCACTACAGAAGAAGAGAATTTATTTATCTTTCCACATGCACTCCCTTCCCCCAACCAAATCCACACAACCATTCCAGGCCCTCGCCCTCCCAATAGTTATATCATCACTATCAGAGTTAACTATTATGGTTATGTACATACTAAGGGTGACTTTTCTTTCGTATACAACTTGTTTATTTTCACTAGAATTAATAACTGTCTTGTTTTAATTTACTTGGCCTCCTGGGGGTCCCTGAGGGACCTATGGGGTCAGTGCTATTTTCATAACAATACTAAGGCATTCTTTGTCCTTTCCCCTGGCAGAACAAAAGCACTGGTGAGGGAAAGTGCCACTGCCTTGGCATGAATCAGGTAGAGTAAAACTGTATCAGGGGCTGGAATACTCTTTAACACCTCGCTCAAAGGCACAAAAGTTAGCTAGCTTAGGAATGTTCTTGATGATGCAGTGAAAGTTTTTAGTTTTATTATGTATGTCTCAATCCTTGAGTCCTTGTCTTCTTCCGTTATGCTGCTTGCTGAAGTATGATGGTCGTCTTGAGGAAAAGCATTCACATAACTTTGAGCTATAAGCTGAACTGATTGCTTTTTTTATAGGACACCATTTTTACTTGAAGGAACAAGTAACACTCAAACTATGGTTCTTTGGCACTTCGAGGAAAACAACGGACATCATTTATTGCCCGTGACAAAATGTGAGCTTTCACCAAAATTAGAATTTTGGAAACCTGTATCTGGCATGTGATACATGTTTCCTAATACTTGAAGACTTGTCTAAGATCAGCAATGATATTAACCCATGTGATCTGATATATAATGAAATATGTTCACATTTAGAAGATCAGCATAATGAGCTAATATTTTCTAAATGATGTAAACATTCTAAGTGCATGATAAAAAAAATCACTGTTTAGGTAAAGGATCCATTTAAAGGATAAGACAGATTTTAATGAAACCCAGTAAAAAAAAGTTCAGTTGATTTTGTATTAGTCTACTAGGGCTGCCATAACAACATACCCTAGTCAGGGGGGCTTAAACAACAGACACTGGTTTCTCACAATTCTAGAGGCTGGGAAGGCCAATTTGGTTCCTAGTGAGAGAGGCTCTCTTCTTGACTTGCAGATGATCACCTTCTCACTGGATCCTCACATGACAGGGAGAGAGAGCAAGCTCTCTGGTCTCTTCTAACAAAGACATTAATTCTATCAGATCAAGGCCCCACCCTTATGAGCTCATTTAACCTTAATTATTTCCCCATAGGCTCTACCTCCAAATACATACTGGAGGCGTTAGAGCTTCAACATATGAATTTTGTAGGTACAGAATTAGGTGGTAGCAAATACAGTCTCAGATTCTAGACTGGAACTAATTTTTAAGAAACTGCCACATTCTGGTGTAGTACAAGGACAAATATCCACAATTATTTGAAAAAACTATTAAAATACACCTTTCTTTTCTACCTACATATCTGCCTGAAGCTGGATTTTCTTCACATTTATAATTCAACCAAAATAACTTACCCTAACAGATTGAATATAGAAGCATATATGAGAACCTGGTTTAATGCCTTCTTTAGTATCGATGTGAAAAGATTTACAAAAATATAAAACAAGCTTCTCTCCTAAATTCTAGAAAATGTAATTATTTTTCATAAAATGTTATTTAAGTTAACATAATGAGTTGGGCTTATTATTATTACTTTGATGTTTAAGTTTTTATTAATTTCCATTTTAATAGGGTAAACAGTGGTAATTCACATGAACAAAACCACTTTGAGGTCATCAAAGATTTTTTTAGTGTAATGAATTCTGGGGACCAACAAGTTCTATAACTGCTGGTCTAAATAATTTTTCAAGAAATTCAGATACATAGATGTTTTAACCATTTCATTTTCTTGAAGACATCTCTCCTAGAGCCTTCTGGCCCACTGCAATCTGGATCGACTGTCTTCTATACCTATGTAGAACATTGTGGCCTGGGGATGATGCACACCACCACAGCACTGGGCACTGGTTCTTTCCCTCTGGAAAGTCACATCCTCTGGTAAAAGGGCATTTCCTTGAATTATTTTGTTGGTCATTTCTTTCCCATTTCGACTGTTCTCTATTTCTGGAATGTTCAGTGAACAGATAGATATTGGATATCCTGGACTAGTCCTTCAATTTTCTTATCCATTCTATCTCTTTCTGGGACAATTCCTCAACTCCATCTGCCAACCAGAGTCTCAAGTCTTCATTTCTCCTATCATGTTTTAAATTTTAATGAGCTCTTCTTCCTCACCCCTGTTTCTTTTGTAAAGTATTTAGATCTTATGATATAATTTCTTTAAACATTTCTCAAAGGATATAAATGCACTTGTTGCTTTTTTCTGTTTGTTTGCTTTGGTTTTTCTATTTCATGGCAGAGGCTTTGGTGTTGGTTGTCTCTTTTTTAAGTAATCTCTACACCCAGTGTGGGACCTGAACTTATCACCCCAAGATCAAGAGTTGTATGTTCCACCAACTGAGCCAGCCAGGCGCTCCTTGGTTGTCTCTTCATAGGTGAAAGTAAAATATTAAAATGCTGATTTTTGGTGAAATCCTAAAAAGCTCTGCTTGTGTTAGCGGAGTTGCCTCCTTTTAGGCTTTCCTGCAGGGAGACACAGTTGGGCTATTGGTAAAGAAGCCCCTGAGGTTCTTATCTTTAAATCTTCTTGACAGGCAGATTCTTCAAAAAAAGTTTCCTAGCTCCTGACTCAAGGGTATAAGGCTTGGCAACCAGAATTCTGGGCTTGGTTGGAAAAGAAAGCTGGGATTTTCAACAATCAGGATGTCAGCACTCATTCAAGTCTCTCCCAAAGGCCCACTACCATCAAGTGTGTTTGGTGTCCTCTAGTTCAGACATCCTGAACTTTAACCTGTTCAGAGAATAAATTTCTGGTCTTCTTTCAACTTATGGGAGGGACAATCTTTCTAAACAAATTTTTAACCAATATGGTCAGTTTCTTCCTCACCCACCTCTCCCCTACTTTGTGAAGTTACCCGGTGCCTTTGATTTTGGAATTTCTTTAGGGTTCTGCTACGTAAAATCGGGTTGTTTCTTGGCTTTCTCTATTGTTGGCCCAGGATTCAGCTTTCTCAGGACTGCTAAGTCAGTTACCACTCATCCATCTGCTTCCAAGCTTCCAAAATTTTGTTGCTGTTGTCTGCTCTCCCATTCTCTTTGTCCTTGTGGGTTTATGTCTTAAAAAAAAAATCTCTTCACTGTTGTTTTAGTGAGGTTTTGGGAGGGAATGAAAGTAAATGTGGGTATTTGATCCTCCATCTTTATTTGGAACCGCTTTATAATTAAATATCTGCTTTTTACTTCTATTTAATATCACAGCATAAACATTTCCTATGCTCTTACATGGTCCTTGTCACAGCTTTAGTAACTGCGTCACATTCTACAGAATGTTCTATCTTACTTAATCATTGCCTTATTTTTGGAAGTTTAGGGTTGTTTCTGTTTGTGGGGAGGAGACCAGTTTTTCCTGGAATTATCTTCTATTTATCTGTCTTATTTAGGCCCTATCTTTAGGGAATGCCTGCTGACATTTTTCTCTTTTCTGTTCTTGATCCACGGCTTCATCACCACGGGCTTGATTATGGCATAGCCTTGTGCCAATTTATCTTCAAACTACCAGGTCACCGCCACAATGCTATGGCACTAATCTTCCTAAAATGTCACTTTTCTCATGACACTTCAGAAGAACCCTAACATGCAGACTTCACTTTTGACTGGCATTTGAGGCTCCTCACAGTTTGATGCCCCACCCCCCAACACCTACCCAAACTCACAACCCTTTCCCTAGATGTCTTCCCTAAAATAGGGTCTGCTGTCCTAGCTGCAGCTCGGGATGTTCCTCCAGCCACTGCCAAGCCACATTCACCTTCACATACATGTTATCTCCTGCACTGAGCCTCCCTACTTGACTTTGTTTACCCAATTTCTTCCTTCACCTGATAAATGATAAGAAACAAATAACTTGTTTCTAAATGCTTAAGGTTAGTCTGGCCTTCTAAATGGACTGGCAGCTCCTCAGAGGCAGGGGGCTCTTTTCCATTCTTCTCTATGGCAACTGCCCCTACAGTGCCCTCATCCCCCCATCACGGGACTCCATCTCGGCACCAGGATGCACTGAATGAAATAGTCAGGGGTGTAAATTATTACCTTGCCCTCCGGGGTTAGTGTCCAGATCACAGAGAAGGTCAGCTTGTCAGACATGGGATGGAGGCTGCACAGCTCCTCACACAGCAGCCTGGGAAGCATGGGGATAACCTGCAAACAGAGAACAGACCCATGAGCTCCCTCCTACAATCTGTAGGAGTTTACTGCAGGCTTGGGAGCAGCCCGGAGGGCAGAGTTTTGGTGAACAGCTTGGGCTTCTGGAACAAGCTGAGGATGGAGGTAGCTTCTTTCCCTGAAGATTGCAGAAAAACCATGACATCTGGTACTTTTTCCACGAGCCTCTAGAGAAATGGGAACGTGAACTGGAAAGGTAAGAATTAGTACCAGGGAAAAAATACATTACAGCTGAAAAATAACTACTATTTACCACACAATAAAACTGAAGCTCTAGACTCAAGGATGATTTGTACTTTTGGATACTACTATTCTAGTTGAACTATATACTTAAGAGCCCAAGGTCTAATACTTAAGTCTTTAATTCAAGCTAATTTTTGTGTATGGTGTAAGATGAAGGTCCAGTTACATTCTTTGTGTGTGGCTGTCAGTTTTCCTGACACCATTTATTGGAAAGATTGTCCTTTTCCCATTGTATGGTCTTGGCACCTTTGTTAAGGATTAGTTTGGCCATATACACATGGGGTTATTTCTGAGCTGTCTATTCTGTTCTATTGGTCTATATGTCTGTTTCTATGTTGGTACCATACTGCTTTGATTGTTATAGCTTTGTAATATAGTTTGAAATCAGAAATGTGATGCCTCCAGTTTTGTCTCCTTTTTTTTCTTTTTTTGGTCTCTTGTCTCAAGATAGCTCTTAGCTAGTCAGGGCTAGCTTTTATGCCTCCGTGTGAATTTTAGGATATATTTTTCTATTTTTTTGTGGAAAATACTATTGGAATTTGAAAGAGATTACACTGAATCTGTAGAAAACTTTGGGTAGTATGGGCATTTTAACAATATAAATTCCTGCAATCCAAGAACACAGGGTGTCTCTCTTGACACTTATTTGTGCTTTTGTCAATTTCTTTCATCAATGTCTTATAGTTTTCAGTGCACAGGTCTTTCATCCCTTGGTTAAGTGTATTCCTAAGTATTTTATTGTTTTTGATGCTATGTAAGTGGAATTGCTTTCTTAATTTCTAAATCGTCTCACATCTACTAGAATGGCTATTACCAAAGAGACCAAAAAAAAAAAAAAATGTTGGTAAGGATGTAGAGAAAAGAGAACACTTGTACATTGTTGGGAGGACTATAAATTGGTGTAGCCATTGTGGAAAATAATATAGAGGTCCCTCAAAAAATTAAAAATAGAACTACCATTTCATCCAGCAATTTCACTTCTGGGTGTATACCCCAAGGAGATGGAATCAGTACTTTAAAGGGATATCAGTGCTCTTTGTGAATAATGCAGCGTTATTCCAAATAGCAAGACATGAAAACAACCTACGTGTCTATTGACACATTTGTCAGATAAAGAAATGTGTATATACACATACATTATGGAATATTATTATTTGTGATAACATAGATGGACCTGGGAGGGCATTATACTAAGTAAAATAAGCCAGACAGAGGAACTCAAATATTGTATGGTGCCACTTACATGGCAGTGGCCAGGGGGAGGAGAAATGGGGAGATGTAGGTCAAATAGCACATATTTTGAGTTATAAGATGAATAAGACCTGACAATCTAAGGTACAGCAATGTGACTACAGTTAATAATAGGGTGTTGCACACTTGAAATCTGCTGACGAAAGATCTTCAGCATTCTCACCACACATAGACAAAAGAGCTAACTGTGAAGTGATGGATGTGTTCACTGTCTTCATATTGGCAATCATTTCACAATGTACATGTATCTCAAATCATTACATTGTACACTTTCAATATATAAAATTATATTTGTCAATGATTTACCAAAAAAAGTTGGGATAAATCAAAGAACCCAAGGGCTGAGTGTAAATTCATGATGGGATTTCATTATAGTAAAATTGCAGAATCAACACTTTAGTGATTGAAAATATCACAACTGACCAAATCTCTTGTTTGAACATTAACAAGATACTCCAATTAAATATCACCAGTTTCCTAGAGGAACACTGTAGTCAACTAGTCACTCATATTGTAGTTTTTTAAACCTAAAGTATTTCTTCTCTTTATTGATCTTTCTTTCTTTCTTTTTAAGATTTTATTTATTCATGAGTGACACACAGAGAGAGAGGCAGAGACACAGGCAGAGGGAGAAGCAGGCTCCATGCAGGGAGCCCGACGTGGGACTTGATCCCGGGTCTCCAGGATCACACCCTGGGCTGCAGGTGGCGCTAAACCGCTGCACCACGGGGGCTGCCCTTTATTGATCTTTCTAGTCCGTAATAAACTGATCTAGTGGTGGGATCCCTGGGTGGCGCAGCGGTTTGGCGCCTGCCTTTGGCCCAGGGCGCGATCCTGGAGACCCGGGATCGAATCCCACGTCGGGCTCCCGGTGCATGGAGCCTGCTTCTCCCTCTGCCTCTCTCTCTCTCTCTCTCTCTCTCTCTCTCTCTGTGTGTGTGTGTGTGTGTGACTATCATAAATAAATAAAAATTAAAAAAAAAAGATTTTAAAAAAAATAAACTGATCCAGTGGTATACCTTCTCTTTCATTAAAAAAAAAAGAAAAATTGTCTTCAACTTACTTTCAGTTGATCTTAGCCAAAAGGCTGAGAAGCAACCTTCTTCAACTTACTTTCAAATGATGACTTCACAACTATCTCAGAATGCTACCTGCTTTCTCTAAAGTTCCCAAGGTGAAGACTGTATCTCTACCTGGATGCCCTGAAGACACTTCAGACTCACTCTCTCCTCCCTTTAAATCTATTCCTAATCCTGTACTTTTCTTTTCTTTCTTTTTTTTTTTTTTTGTACTTTTCTTGATTAACAGCATCATTCACCCTGTTTCCAAACTAAAAATAGCCACAGGAATAGCCCCTGATTTATGCTGGCCGTTGACTCCTTGAATCGTAGTATCAATCACACGTAACACAGGTAATGCTGTAACCCTGCATTAAGTAACTGAGAGGTAGTAGGCAAGAGAGATAACTGCACTAGTTGAGGTAAAGTTATCCAGTTAAGTTTGTCAGCAAAAGCAAGATAATTCCAGTGGCCTCTTACTCTGTGTGAGGTACCTGTATCCTGTTTTAATACAGTAAGTAACATTTTGTATGGAAAAGTATATTCTAGAGCTCACAGCCTACACTAGTAACAAATAATTAATAATTGTATGGCATTACTTGGCATTATTATGAAGGATGTGGTATTTCTTTTTAACACCTATGTAAAATCCAGTGACCACCTGAAAACAGCTTAGGTAACAGCTTTTATAACACAATCACTTTTGAAATTTTTTTCTTGCCATTGCTTTTGCATCCTCTGTTCAGATGACACTACATTTTCTTTAACTTATTTAATATTGAGTATTAAAATATGATCTATATATTTAACATTGTCTTCCAAGTATTAAGTGTTTTACTAAATAATACAATTTTACCTGCATAAGCATATGGTGTAAAATGGAGAAAGTCTCAATACCATACTGTCTTGTGACTGAACCGTAAAAATCTCCCATCACTTCAGCTTTTGGATTGTGCTATGGATTGAATTCTCTTCTCCCATCCAAATTCCTTTGGGGGAAGCCCTAACCCTCAATGTCACTGCATTGGAAGAAGAGTCTAGGAGGTAATTAAAGTTAAATGAGGTCATGATCCAATAGAGAGAGGTAACTCCCTTCTCCCCCCTACCCTGCATAGACACAGAAAAAAGGCTATGTGAGGACACGGCCATCTACAAGCCAGGAAGAGAGTCCTTATGAGGAACCAAACTGCTGGAATCTTCATCTAAGACTTCTATCCTCTAGAACTGTGAAAAAAACAAATGTCTGTAGTTTAAGCTGCCTAGTCAATACCATATTGCATGACAGCCCAAGCTAAGACAGACTAAATCAAATTTGTGGTGTGTGCATTCTAGGATTCTTCTCTGGGCTGCATTAGCTGGTAATTATACCAATTGTATTTTGGTAGTAGGCTACTCACCCTGCATGCTTGTAGTCCAGGACTTAATACTTCTTTATATATAGCTAGAGTTTCTTCAAAGTGTTCAAGAAACTATCTAATTGTGAATCACGAAGCAGAGCGTATGAGAATATAATGCAATTCCTGGCTTCATGTTTTAGTGTTTGGCAAAAGAAAGTTGTTGCAACTAAATGCAATGTGGTATCCTGAACTGAACCCTAAAAGAATACATTAGTGGAAAATCTGGTGAAATCCAAGTAAGGTATAGATTGTAGTTAATAGTAATATTTTAATATCAGCTTCTTAGGACAAATGTCCCGAGGTACTACTCTAAGATGTTAACACTGAGGGGAATTGGGTGTAGGATATGTGGGACCTCTTTATACTGTCTTTGCAACTTCTCTGTTAAGTCTAAAATTATCTCAAAATGAAAGAGCTTAGTTAAAAAGAAAGCCACTCGGGATCCCTGGGTGGCGCAGCGGTTTGGCGCCTGCCTTTGGCCCAGGGTGCGATCCTGGAGACCCGGGATCGAATCCCACATCAGGCCCCCGGTGCATGGAGCCTGCTTCTCCCTCCGCCTGTGTCTCTGCCTCTCTCTCTCTCTGTGACTATTATAAATAAATAAAATATATATATATAAAAAAAGAAAGCCACTGCTTTCACCAGTTGATCTCATAAGTTATACATTTAAATATGAAAGAAATTTAAGCTAATGAAATATGAACTGATCTGTTCTTATATAGTAGTTTGGGATTAAGATTTTATTTGCAAAAAGGCCTTTACCACTTAAAAAAAAAGTCTAAAGATCAGCAACCAATAGAGTGAAGTCCATACTCATCAGCAGCACAATGCAAGAGAAAGCAAAGGATCTGAAGCCAGACTGAGGTCTAATCCTGGGCCCATCACTTTCTGTACAATTTGGGCAAGCTAGTGTAATTCTGAGCCTCAGTTTCCTTACTGGTAAAACAATACTGAAGATGCTCAATACAAGTCAGCTCACTGGCCAGCCCATGGTCCAGCAGGTCCTTTGGTCACCTGGCTTAGCCAGGTGCTCACTACACACCATTTGTCTGCCACACCTGCTGACTGCTCTAACTCTTGCCAAATTGTTCTCTCTTGCTGGGACATCTTTCTGGATGTTTTGCATCTGGTCAACTTTTGCACATCCTTGAAGATTCGGCTCATCATAATTCCTCAAAGGCTTATCCAGATTCCCCTGGGGGAAGATGTACAATGTTCTGTATACTTTCCCCACCACCTTTGTTCTTACAAAAAGGATCTGAGGCAGTTCTGAAAGGTCAGTCACTTATTCCACCCTCTCAGCTCTTCTGGGACATTTCTATAGCTCTTAGCACACCCCAATTGCTTCTTTATGTGCCTTACTCTTCCTCTACACCATAGCACCCTCAGAAATGACACACAGCAGGCAGTCTGTCTGCAAATGACTGACTTTTGTCCAGAAAATGAATCATTCTTTCTGTGTTTACTATTTATTGCATTGCATAAAACATTTTATGAAATACATAGTGGACTTCTACTTAAACATATTTACATAAAAATTTCATAGACAGCTGGTATTTCAAGTATAAGATAAAGATCTGTGACTATCCTCTCCTAAAAACTACTACAGTAGTTTTTAACTAGTTTATAACTCAGTGGCTGCCCAGGTTATAAACACTGCTTGGCACCTTGTATCTTTTTTTTAAAGATTTTATTTATTTATTTGGGAGAGAGAAAGAGGGAGGGGAGGGAGGGGGGAGGGAGAGAGAGAAAGAGAGAGAGAGAGAGAGAGATCTATCAGAAGCAGGGGGGAAGGGCAGAGGGAGAAGCAGACTCCCTGTTGAGCAGGGAGCCTGGCTCGGGTCTCAATCCCAGGACCCTGAGATCATGACCTGAGCTGGAGGCAGATGCTTAGCTGACTGACCTACTCAGGCACCCTGGTACCTTATATCTTATATAGAGGACAACATTTTAATATTCAGATGCCAAATAACCTAAGTGCTTATGAAGAAGCTAAACATTAAAACATTTTCAGGTAGTATAGTTATCTTTAATTTGTAAAGGGTATTTCTTTCAAATAACTTTCAGCAGATCATGGAGCAGAATTTAGATGGTATTCAGAGAAAACAGTCTTTATGTGCATATAGTTTTACAAATGGACAGTTATTTCTCTTTCAAAGGTGAAGGAATGACGATGTTACAATCCTTCTATGGTTTGGCATATCCATGACCTCTCATAAATTGGGCCTGATTTCTGCCAAGGTCACTGGGAATGAGCTCCATTCCCACTTGACACACTTGGCACATGTGTCAAGTCCATAGCACAGCAGGGACCCCCATGGGAGGAGGGCTGGAGAGACAGGCAGCCACTCCCAATAAGCTGCCTCCTCAAATACAAGTCCTGTTATTTCAGGGGAGCCCCACCTGTACAACAGCATGTGGTCTCCACATGCTCAGCAGCTAAATGGTATCTGCCACAGCGCCTGGGGAGACTCGGAGGTAGGGGTGATGAGTGCCGAAAACAGTGGGCAAGTGGAAAAGAGAAGAAAGTCCCTCTGGGGGCTGAGAAACTGCTGGCTGTCATTAGCGTCACCCGACCACTTATGCATCCCCCAGCCCCTGGACGGTTGTCCCAGTCGGGTCTGCACTGTGCTCATGAGCTTCACTCCAAGGTACAGACCCCGGGGATAAGTCCCTCAAAGTTCTCAAACTCCCCTACTTCCACTGTCCCAACTCTACAGCCCCACGGTCAGTCCCATGATCTGCCTTTCCTGTGTTTGTAATTCACAGCTGAGCAGTGACAGCCAGTCACTGGACCCTGTCCCCAAAGCCAGGCTCAGCTCCTACCTCACTGGAGGCTGGCAGACCTTTCCCTCATTTGGGGCTGGTTCTTTCCTCCAAGCCTTGAGACTCCATCCCAAGACTCTCTTAACTCTTGTCTTCACAGAGAAAACAGAGACCATTGGACACAGCCCCTCCCAAACACCCTTCCAGCCCCTTCCTCCCAACACCCCTCTTCAGCTCTGCATGTGTGCACCTCAGTCCCCTGGGAGCTCAGTGTCCTCTCTGTGCAAGGTCTGGGCTTTGATCCACCCCGCCCTGCCAAAGCTTCTCCATAGGCTACGTCTTCGGCGCTGTCTTTCCCATAGACCATAATCACAGGATCAGTCTCCCATTCTTAGCAACCGGAAACAACACTCCCCTCTCCCACTCTGGATGTCCCTCTTTACGTCATTAAGGTTCTCAACATAGTTCATGCATCCTATTTTCTTTTCTTTTTTTCTTTTTTTTTTTGAAGGTTAAATTTCAACCTTGGCAAGTCTTTTTTTTAAGATTTTATTTTTTGATTTATTCATGAGAGACACAGAGAGAGAGGCAGAGACATAGGCAAAGGGAGAAGCTGGCTCTCTTCAGGGAGCCCGATGTGGGACTCTATACTAGGACCCCAGGATCATGCCCTGAGCCCAAGGCAAACGTTCAAATGCTGAGCTACCCAGGCATCCCCATGCTTCCTATTTTCATTCACATATTCCTTTCATTTCTCAACTCAATGTGACATTTTTATTTTTATTTATTTATTTTTAAGATTTTTTAGAAAGTAATCTCTATATCTAACGTGGGGCTCGAAGTTACAACCTTAAGATCAAGAGTCATACACTCTACTGACTGAGTGAGCCAGCTGGGTGGCCCTCTATATGACATTTTTAAATTACAAAAATAAGTTTGTGGTAGGAATTTTAGGTGATAACAAACCAAAACATGAGAATATAAAAACTGTGAGGCCTCATGCCTTAGAATAAACAATGTTAACATATTGGTTCAAAACCTTTGTCTTCCTTCTGTGCACTCATAAATGACCTGACATCAGGTAAAATATTACATGCTTTAGGTACATATATTTTTTGTTTAAAGGGAGAAGCAGGCTTCATGCAGGGTGTCCACTGTGGGACTCAATCCCTGGGCTGAAGGCGGCGCTAAACCGCAGAGCCACCTGGGCTGCCCCACATATATTTTTTGAAACACAGAGCTAGTGGGTACTCTCAGACTCCTGCTGCACTGGTCCTCACTGGACCCCCTTCTTGGCTGGCCCCTTAAATGTTAGTGCTCTCACCCTCTGCCCCCTGTTCTCCTTCCTTCTCCCTGAACGTGTTCTCCGGGGGCTCCCTCACCCCTAGGGTTGCACTTCCATGGATACACAAGTCCCATCCATACTGCATTTACAGCCCTGCATCTCCTGATAACTCCAGATCCCTTTAACTACCCTGCCCTCCGAACACCTTGACTTGGACGTCCCACACATACTTCAAACCTCACATGAAGAAGACAAAGTTCAAAAAAAAAAAAAAAAGAAGAAGACAAAGTTCAGCACTTTCTTCCCTGCAACTGTTGCTATGATGTATTTCCTATCTCTAATAAGAGCAGAATCTGGTTACCAGTTAAATAAGCAAGCAAACAAAACAAAACCACATATACACACATCTCTCCCATGGAGCACAACTGGGTGTTCTCTTGTGATTTCTCCACTCTCCTCCTCCTGCTACATCCAATCTGTCCCCGGGTCCTGTAGGTTTTACATCTAAATCTCTCTCAAATGAGTCTTCTTTCCTCTCCATTTTTTAGTATGGACATATTCATCTCTCTTGGGTTATATTCTAAAAGTCTCCTAAGCCAGCAGCCGAGATCTGGGGTAGAAATTATTCTGGGGCAGAGTTCCTTATTATTCTTCAGACTTCTGCAACTTCTTACTCTATTCTGCCCCATGATAATTTGCAATCTCACTTATAGTAGGACACATGGCCTTTATCTTTTCAATAGCTGATGAACTGAATTTGGTAATTTTATTCTTTGCTTGTCCTGCTCATGAGGGAAGGTCCAAATACCTTGGATGGGGTGGCATGGTCTCCGGGGAAGTCTGGACCCTCTGTGATCAGTGGTCAATGGTCAACGGTGGCCAAGAGCTCTCAACAAGAAGCTGGCAGAGGGCATCCAGACCCTGTCTCCAAGGAGAAAGCAAAGATGACAGGGGGAAGCCAACTTCCCCTATTTGCTTAGTTCAACTCTTTGCTGTGCTAGACAGGGAGGGAATGCAGGTGGACATCCCTTGCTCACGATGTCTATTTTAATACCAGGCTGAAGACGTCTACTACTCTAGTTCTCCTGGGGTCCAGTTGATAAACTCTCCTACAATTCTGTGAGCAAAAAAATCCCTGTGTGTTTTGGGGCCATTATTCAAAGCCTCAAGGGGCCATGGCTGAGGGAAAGAGAGAAAGGGCCCTGGTATCGATAACAGTTTTTCTCCCTCTGGCCTCACTATTCTTCAACCACATGGTTGCTGAGGTGATTTTCTACTTGAGACAAAGAGGGCCATGTCTCTGCCCTAATTGCCCTCAAGATGAAGCCCATCCTCCTCAGCCTGCCACTTCAGGCTTCTTGTTATAGCTTCATATTTTGGCTCCTCCTGCAATTTGTACCGCAGCAATCCTAAACTACATCCTGCTCCTTGCGCATCCCATGCTTTTTCGAGCCGCTATCTGGAATGTCCTTTCCACTCACATGTCTACCTAGAAATTTTCAACTCAAAATTTGAGACATTGCTCAAAAAATCGACAGCTTGGTGAAGCCATTTTGGCTCTTGTGGAAGCTCCTCTCCTACTACCAACCCAGGCAGGTATACCTTCTCTCTCTTCCCTAATACTTCCTCACTCTGGCAGTCCTTCTGTACCTGCACATGGCCAGCATACTGTGCTTGTTACATGACCCTTCTTCTCTGGCTTCCCCAGGGCAAGATCAGCATCTCCCCCACTTTTATACACCTGCCACCTGGCACACAGCGGATCCTCGACAACTACGAAGCAGACGAAGACAGGCAGCACTTCAGGCAGCAGAGAAAGAAAGGAAAGGCACTTAGAGGGTGCTTGGTCTCCTTAAGTATGTTTCAGGCCAGCATCAAAGTTGGGTCAGAATACAGCTTAAAAGCTGGTCATGGAAAAAAAAAAAGGGACATGGTGACAGGACACCGACTTTCTAAGCATTCTGGACCAGGGCTTGGGAGAACTGAGAGAAACTGATCATTTAGGTAAATACGCCACTGCCCAAGGCAGCTGGGTGGGGGTACCAACAAGACTATAAAATCTTATATTAGCCTCAGAGAGCAGAAACATCTGCTAAAGCCACAGCGGGCAGGCTGGCCAAGTTCAGCAACGGGTTAGCCAGGACAGCCCTGTGACCAACGGAAAGGGCCACAGAGGGGAATAATCGACCATCCACGCCAAGAGGATCAGGAGGGACTGGCAGTGACAGGGGGGCTCCCAGAGCCCAGGGGAGCTAGATGTCCGTGACCCAGCTGGGAGGGGCAGCACGGACCTCCTCTGCCCCTTCCAGCCCAGGCCTTCGCTGGCTCCCAAACTCCCTCACACCCTTGGAGCTCATTGGCTGTCAGAGCCTGAGAACTTAGGCAGTTTTTCTCCTTTTCTCTGAGGACTTCGAGGTTTTAACAGTAAGGTACTGCTAGCTCTCCACTCACACACTGAAACAACTTAAAAGGAAAGAGATAATTCATTTGCCAGCCAACATCTCTGTTTAAAGAGTTTTCTTTTTCATATCAACACTTCCATGAATTCTGAATTTGATCAACTCTTTGCTACACAGTTGGACATTAACAAAACATCAACACTCTGACAACCTGCTGGGGTCAGAAAGGAACATCTTAAAACTCTTTGGACTCCACGTTAAGACAGGCTTCCAATCCCAATCTTTGATCTCTATTATAAAGCAGTACCAATAAAATATCGTAGAGATTTATGGGCGAACTTTCATTTGAGCTGTTTCACACCTAAAATAACATGAGAATTAGGGCCAACAGGCAGACAATTTAGCTTTAGGTTTCAACTGTTTAGCGTTTCTTTTACTTTTAAAACTTAATTCACTTATTTTTAAAAATGACCTTACATTTTACAGTTTCATTGTATTTCCCTCTCAGGGAAGACAAGAGACACTCACTGGGTAGATTTCATGTCCTTCTGAGAAGGACAGGCCTGAACTCAGGTAGACACTTGTCCCTTTGATGAACAGATGCCAAAGTGTGCCTGGGTGCCTCTGTCGGTAAAATGAACAGATGCCTAATTTTTGTCAAAAAGAAAGAGTGTATCCTTTCATGGGACTTAAATGGGCAATATTTCAATTTATCTTTCCTCCTGAGTACACTCCATTGTTACTGAGAATAACCAAATACTTATTATTGTAAGTAAAATCCCAACAAAAAGAATTTCATTTTAAAGACAAGTAAAATGGAATCTGGACCCAACATCTGTTGTATAGTCTTGATCTATGGGATGATACCCCAAATCAAGCTTAGACTGTAATTCTGGTATCAGTTACTTATAAGCCAGCAGCGCTTGATGGAAAGAAATTGAGGCCGCATTCCCCATAGGTGGGAACTACCCGGCCCCCCACCCCCAACACACGTATGCCTTCCCCCATCTGATTAAGTTGGGAGAACTGATTCTGCCAAATGAGAAAGCAGAGAATCTGGAGGAAGAGGAAAGCAGCTCATCCAGCTTTTAAAAAGACCTTTACAGGCAAAGAAAAGTGAAAACAGCAGAAAAGTTCCTGGACACAGTCCTTTAAGAAACAAAAATGAGTAGGAAGAAAGGTCAGAGCAGTGGTTCAAAGGAACCAGAATGCACAGCTTCTGCTGTCCAAGGTTGTGGGCTGGCGCCACTTGCTCCAGCCAAGCTGGGGGCCGAGCCGGGCAGCGGGCAGCGGGAGCCCACAGCCACTCAGGGGCACATGGGCCCTTCCGCCACCTAGCTCTGCACTTTTAGAGGTCAGGAGCAGAGCCCCAACTCTGCAGTCCTGAAGGGAAATTCTAGAACTGCGGCAATCAAGAAACCAAAGTAAAGAGAATAGGAAAGGAAATGTGCTTTGTTATTTAACCCAATTTTATTTTTCCATTTTCTGATTTTGAAAGAGAATTCCTGGTTATAAAAGGAGAATGCAAAACCTAGATAAGAGAAAGCCAGCTGCTTAGCAGAAGAACCTCTAATTGTGTCTGGGATTCTTAACTATTTGAATCTGAATGACAGAGTTAAATTTTTCTACATGGGGAGAACAATTCACATTTATTCACTTTCTGTGGCCTTGAAAATCTAAGAGATTGCCACTTCTGTTTCTCTTTCCATCATAACATTACAGTTCTGTAGATATAAGGGATTTTGGAGTCTGATCTCTGTTGTCAGAAGCCTTGGGCCAGGCAAAGGCCAGGAGTTGGCCTACTGCATTTTTGGGCAGGAGGTATGGATGGGATGTCTGCAACATGAGGTTATATTAAGTGTAAGCAATGTACAAATATCAGAGCTGTGTTCTCAGGAAAGCCAAGCTATGAGTGAGGGACCTGGTCTTTGAGTGGCTCCTTTGTCTGAGTAGACTGGGTTCCTACACTAAAAGGAGCCAGAGTGGACTAATAGTCATCCCCCAAAAAGCTTCAAAATTAAAACATTTTTATTAAAGTATAATACACGTACAAGTGCATAAGTTATAAAGGAAAAGCTTGTGCATTTTCACTCTTGTAAAAGCTCATGTAATTAGTGATCTGGGTACTAATTACTCTTAGCAGTCCCCTCATCATTTGGCTCTGTTTCTCCAAAGGTCACCACTATCCAGACTTCTATTAGCTTTGCCCATTTTTGAACTTTACACAAATGGACCCCTACAGTGGGTGCACCTGTGCCTGGTTTCTTCCACCATGTTTGTGTGTGGAGTTGTCATTCATTGTCAGGCAGCTATTCATTCTCACTGCTCTATAGAGTTCTACTGTGCAAATCTACCACGATTTACTTGTTCACTCTACAGTGGATGGGTACTGAATCGTTCCTGGGTTGTTGTTTTTTTTAGGTAGTATTACACTGTTATTTTAATTTACATTGCCCTGGTAATATATGATGTGGAACATCTTTTCACATGCTTATTTGTCATCTGTACATTTTTGGTTAAAATGCTTTTCCATCTCTGAGGTTCCAGATTATCTTGTAAAGGGCAGGTCAGAAGCAGATTAGAAAAGGGCCTGAAACTTTTTCTCAAAAGGCATTTGATTCCATTCTCTTGTCATAGTGTGACAATGTCGTAGACGTTACAGTGCCACATTACAGCATGTGGCTGTGTTGTAAAAACATTAAAAAAAAAAAAACTGTGGCTGGTGTGGGCTGACTTTGCAAAGCCCCACTTTGAAACAATAGCTTGAAAGCAGTTACTTTTCCTCATTTCTTTCTGAACATGAGCACCTGTCTGAGTGACTTAGGTGGCAGGACCAATCTGAAACCTGAGATGGGTCCCTGCGTCTTGCTGTGGTATCTTTTTTCAGTTTGGTTCATCTTAAATATATAAGAAAAACATGCAACCACAGAGGGGAAATAACTTTTTCAAAGAAAACCTTTTTTAAAAGATTTCATTGGATGTGAGAAAAGATATTCAGATGAGATTGCTGTTTCTCGTGATTTTTTTTTTTTTTTTTTTTTTTGGTAAGAAAAGAGAAACAAAGGGGGCAGACTAAATAGGATGCCTTTCAATCCAAGAAACGGGAGACTTACCTTCTGAACCAAGTAGACACTTGTAGCTCTCTCAGCAGCTACTTTATCCAGAGGGGATCCCTCGGGAACAAAGTAACTGACGTCCGCGATATGAACCCCTACTTCAAAGTTGCCTGTAAATGCAGAAGGAAGTTGATCAGTGTGGGATGGAAGGCAGGGCCATCCGCCCTCCCCCCCCCCCCCCGAATCACTCCCAGGACTGCGCGCACTCTCAGAGGCCATGGGACCTGAGGTGTGGGTCACTGTTTCCAGACTTGCAGGGCTCTCCACCTGCTCCCCCAGTGATTTGCATGGTTATGTTCCTCACCATACACTAACAGACAGTGAGATTTTTATCTTCCAGAAACAACATTAACCATCTTCGCAAGATGTCTCCTGTTTCTAAAGGCCTCTTGTGTTTGTAAACATCAGCTGACTTGCAAAGGCAGACTCACTTGGCATGGTGAACAAGCCCTTTCAGGGCACTAGAAATGAATGAATCTCTGATTCCCACAGATTGTTTCTGAAGTCTCTGTTCCTCCTGTCCATTCTGACCACAGTCTTCACGTCGAGCCCTATACCTGGCCTTCCTTCCTTGATTCTGCCCCTTCTCACCTAGCCCTGTGCACTGTGGCCTGGACTCTTCTCAGCCATGGACCTGGTGATAGCACTCCTTAGCCTGGAAGCCACATCCTCCCTTGGTGTCCCCCAACCTCGCCAGCCTTCCACCTTCCCCTTTCACATCTCTGCACGCAGCTGTCATGGGACACCTCTTTCCATTCCCAGAACAGACCTTATCTCATCCCACTGAGATGTTTGCTTGGCTCATGTTTTTTTCTTCTTATGTTTGGGATCATCTCAACAGGACCTGCCTATCAAATTCCTTCTTATCTTTTAAGGATCAATTCAAAGAGAATTTTAGAACAAGAGGAGATTCTCTGCCCCCTGTTTCTTCTACCTGCCATGGTCAAAGCACCTAATCTATCAATGAAGATGATTACCATTGTCTTTTCTTCAGAGCACTCATCTCTGCCAGACACCACAGCATATCTTTACTGGCTTACATATGTACTGTCTGCCTCTCTTCCTACAATGTAAGCTCCAACAAAGCAGAATCTTCTGTGTAAAGTTCACTGGTCTCAGCCCAGTACCTAGAAGAATGCCTGACAAATAGTGAGCACTCAGTAAATACGTGTTGAGTGAATCAATCAATCAATAGCTGGTTTGTTTGCCTGTTGTCTTGTCTTTTCTGATAAAAGACCCTTGTAAACTGCTCTGTCCCTTCCTGGTGGGGCTGTTTTTCAGCAGGTCCTGCCTACCAGTTCTACCAGAGAGACGGGCAGATGATGTAGGCTGGTGGAATCACTTAAAAGTGTGGTTGAGTGGATGGTTAGGTTGAACATCCCATGAATCATCTCTCACATGCACCATATGTGACTATACACACTTACATACATATATGAAAATGGACAGAATCCAAAAAAGATTACACATGTAAAATAAGGGTGTAGTATGACGAGTACATCATGGGCAGACAGGCACACTGATATCAACACAAAGGCGAATTTGCTTACATTTAAATATATGCTTGGGGTGCCTGGGTGGCTCAGTTGGTTGAGCATCTGACTCTTGGTTGCAGCTTGGGTCATGATCTTGTCATGAGATGGAGACCTACATTGGGCTCTGCACTGAGCACATGGAGTCTGCTTCAGAATCTTCCGCTTTCTCTCCCTCTTCCTCCCCCCTGCTCCTCCCTCACCCCTGCTTGCTTACACATGCTTTCCCTCTCTCTTTAAAATAAATACATAAAATCTTTAAATATATGCTTGATGTAATTCCACTACACCTTATGCTTGTTCATAGTGACTTCAGGAAAGAGGATTTCTCTTTTGGGACCCCAGACAGTAAGGACCATCATAAGTCTGGAGCTGCCAAGGAAACATCTATGCCACATAATCATGCCAATATAGAAAATAAAGAGTCTAGGAAATAAAGGGAGAGTCATGATGGCCTCATTTGAACTCTAAGATCCAGCTGAATGTGAAATTAGTCTACCTATTGACTTGGCAGTTCATGAATCAATCAGTTCCCTTTCAGTTATGACTCACAGGAAGAGTCCTGACTGATACCCAAGTTGATTCAGAAGAGCTTCCGAGCACATCACTACTTGCTTCTGGCTGCCTAGATAATCAACCTGCAAGTGTCACACATTTTATCTGCAGATTTTTGAAGCAATTTATTATCCCCCTATTTCTTCTTCTCTGGGGGACCACTCTTCCTTCAGTTTTTTTCAAATGGAAAATTGTTTAAGCATGGGGTGGTTAAAAGAAGGGGCTCAGGGACAGAACAGAACTTAAGATTCCCCATTCCTCATCTGTCTCACACTCGAGGACCACCCTCCTACAGGGCGTTCATTGGGTTTTTCTGCCTAGTATTGTAATGTTAACACATTGGGGGAACTGAAGTCCATCTAGGAGATCTTGGCTGCAGTGGGATAATATTAAAGACCTACTTCCCACAGAGAAGAGGGCCATCTGGAAAGCAAAGAGAAAGGAGTGTGGCTCAGAGGTCAGCGGCCTCACTCTAAGAGCCACACAGCTGTGCTGTTGGGTCACTGGGAGCAAGGACACCTGCCCTGCAATGATCGAGGGACTCAACCCTAAGAGAATGTGGCCAAGAGCCTCAGACGGCTCAACTTCCAATTTTGATATTACAAGTATCTAAAACCAACACTTGGGGAAGGTAAAATAAAGTGTCTTCTTTTGAAGTCAGAATTATAATATATTGGCCTAACAGGTAAATATTGACCAAGGGAAAGGAGAGGATTATTACATCATGATATAAACCATAATTTTAAATTCAGTCTGTGTGTTGTTACTACACATGAACTTTCTGTCCTTAGTCAAAATTGACAAACTGACAAAGAGTTCATTACGGGAGATAAAACATGAAGAAGGCCAATCAAAACATATTTCAGAGGCTTAAATTTCACTCAGAATTCCCAGCAGAGCCTCTAAGACCAGCAAAGAGAAGCTCTCTTATTCTCTCCCTTGGACCCTTTTTTTGGTGTGGAAACCCTAAGTAAATATTTTACTACATGTATTTACATAATGTGAACTTGCAGAGCTCTTGAGGCAGTGGCACTGAAGGTTTTATTCTATGAAAGAGAAAATATAAATCCAAACGTTCTGTATGTAGTATCTGCTGCCAAGACATTTAGGATCGATTTGATGTTTAAAAAAAAAATAATTGTCTTCCATATAAAAGAATTCTTTAAAACAGTTTTTTTATGTGAAAAAGTTCTCACCTACAGGTTAAGGTAACCCCAGAAAGTTCTTGAAGAGCCGGGGAAGCAGAGCCCCTGGGGCTGGCCATGTCTGGCTTGCCTTGCTCAGTGCCCACAAACTTAAATGAATACAAATGCTCCTTGGAATGAACCTGAGAGGACATGAGAGCTGCTTCATCCAATTAAAACACAAATGGAACTGAAAGCAGCGGCTTAAAAACCACCTTGTCTCAGCCAGCCTCCCAGCCAGTTCAGGCACTTTCCAGCGGTGTCCCTGCCTGGTGGCCGCTGACATAACTCTCGGGTGGGGCGTTGACTACTGAAGCCACTTGCTCTACATCTTGCCACTTCAGTGACAACAGGTGAAAGTGCTCTGGCACCAGGATCAGCTTATGAACACAGTGCTGACAACGATCATAAGGTGATCAGAAGGACAGCAGTAGTGGCTGCTTAAGGTCTCCTCCAAGCCAAGGGTTCCACATACATTAATATAATTTTGACACAGGCACACAAACTGAATTTCACAGATGAATCATCTGAGGCTCAGAGAGGTTCCGAGTCACTCATCCAAGGTTACCTGCCTAGTAAGTAATCACCCCCGGATTCAAAACCAGGTCAGATTCAGAGTCTCTGCTCCTCTTCTTACCTTCCCCTCCCCTAGACTCCAAGATGATACAACTCAATTGTTCATCTCAGGAGCCGCAGCTCAAAATCTCTCCCTATCTCTAGGAGATTCAACAGAAGCCATTCACGGTCAGGGACTTAGAAATCCCATTGGCGACTTTCACCAGCCTTGTTCCCAGCCACCTCCCTGTCCCTGGGTCTCTCTGGGCTCCTGCTGACACTCCCCTTCGCTGCTTGCAGCCTGGCTGGACAACAACTGCTAAGTCCTCGACTGCAGGTCAACTTTACCATGAGTCCCGAGGATCCAGCTACTCCCATGTGTCCTCCTCAGCTTGCGGCAGAATGACTCTCCCTCAGTACCCGAAGGGGCTGCACCTCATACAGCCAGGGACTGTGCTACCCCTCTGTGGACCAAGCCAAGGCCTTCCAGACTTGGGTCACTGCTAAGACCAGACAGTGGTGACAGGGGCTCTTCTTGACCAGGACATTGCTTTTGATCCAGAACATCAGGGAATAATGCTGCAAATGTACCTCACCAGCAAAAAATAGCTGCTTTTGTCTGCATCACTAATGACCATTGTGTTGCTAAATCCAGGCCTGACTTGGCCTGACCTTACAGGGCATCTGAGATCTAATGATTTCTCCCTCCTTGACACATGCTTCCATGGCTTGAGCATGTCTAGCAGTGTGACTGACTACTCCTTCTCAGGCTCCTCTTCCTCTCCTGTCCCTTATACGTTGGCATGTCTCCTAGCCCTGCCCTGGGCTGCCTTCTCTGGTCATCCTATTCTCTCCCTGGACTGTCTCATCTACTCTCAGGAGTTCAAACATCATCTCTGTGCTTTGGTCTCCTTATTCTGTGCCAGCCACCCAGACTTCTTAGAGCTCCAGAATGACATGCCACTCAGCTGTTCCACGGACATCTCACACTCACACCTCTGAAAGTCCCTACTTGCAGCCAAACCATGTCTCTTCCTGCACTCTCCATCCCAGGAGGTGGGATCACCTCCCCTAAACCAAAAGGGGCACCGTCACTACTTGAACCTAAGAGAAACTAGGCCTGTCTCTGCCTGTGTCAACCAATCACTCTGAACTCTATCTCCCAAATCTGCTGGTCTCTCTTCTTCCCACCATCCCCAATGGTGGCCAAGGCCACCATTGTTTCTTTGAAGGAAGATCTAAAAACCGCCTTGTTGTACTCCCTGACATTTCTCAAGCCCATTTTCCACACTGAAGATAATGCTCCTTCTAAAATACAAACCTCCCTGTCACCCTGTTTCTCTTCCTGACGACTCCTGCTGGTCCCGCAGACCATTGCATCAAGCCCACTCCCCCTGGCAGGCTTCCCCTAATGACCTAGACAGGGTCCACTCACTCCTCTAGGTCTTCCCACAGCATCTTACACTGTGCCCCTCACCAGGGCTCAATACCACTTACTCGAAGTAGGTCATGAGGTATCTCCCCCACCCTCTGTCACCAGCACAAAGGGCAGAGAAAGGGCCCAGCACATAGTCAGTGTCTGATGTCTGCTGAACAAATCAGAAAATAACCAACATATAGGGTAGACTCATTGCCACTCTGGGCTGAAAGGGGTTGTAAACCCTGCCTGGTCTAACTGTGCAGACTCCTCCCCATCCCAGGTCTTTCCAGAGTGAGAGCAATCTATGCTTGCACACCTCAGGTGACTCAGAAATCACTACTTCTCAGCATAGTCCAGTCCATCCTCAGATAGCAATGACAAAAATTTCTCCCATTTCAAAGCCAAGATATGTCTTCCTACGGCTTTCACTTTTTGGCTCAGTTCTACCCACGGGGCTGCCCAGAACAAACCCCACTCCTGAGGATAGATAGCAATGTGGCTAGGAGATATAAGTGCAGTGGCAGATCTCTCCCAGCAGGGCTGGGCTCTGCTTTGGGATTGGCAACAGCATTGACATATTTAGATAACATGTGGCCCCCTGGATCTTCTTCTCTCCTTCAGGCCCAATTACCATATGACTTGGCTTTGAGTCACCTAATAATCCTCAACATCCTCCCCCAAACATGTTCCTAATAACCACCTTCATTCATTCAATTAGCCATTCAACAGATATTATTATGTTCCTACTACATGGCAGGTACTTTCTAGGCTACTGGGAACATACAAGTAGATAAAATCGACAGGGTCCCTTCTCTTGTGGGGTGTGCATTCTAGTGGGGAGAGAAAGACAACAAGCAAACAAATAAATGGTTAAGATTACTCAAGGCAGTGAAAAGGACTCTGAAGGAAATAAAACAGGCTGAGGTGATGAGAATGCCTGGGCTCCTTTTAGATTTAGTTAAGAAAGGTCTTTCTGAGGAAATAAATGGAGGCCTGTGTGTCTAAAAAGGACATCACATAATGGTACAGGGGAGCACATCGAGGCAGAACAACCAGAACAAAGGGTCAGAGGTGGGAGCAAGTTGGCTGCATGGAAGGTATAAAAAGAAGGGGAGATCTGGAACCCAGGAGGCTAGTGAGGTAGATTGGGGCCCTGATGAGAGATGCCCTGCTGGGCCAAGATGAGCCATTTAGATTTCATTTCAAGTGCAGCAGGAAACCACTAGAGAGTTTTAAGCAGAGAAGCAAATATAGCACCTTCACTTTCTCATTTTATCACTTCTTCATTCTGCATATTGTGCTTCTGCAAATGCGGTCTCAGGTGGTACTGGACTGAAAAGGAGTCAGGAAGAACACAATCTCTTAGGAATGATGCTGCCAGGCAAACAAATTCAACCAACCCTTCTGGGAAGCAATATGTTTGGTAAACAGATGTAGATGATGAAAAGAAGCTAATCTACAAGATGCAGTGATAGACACCACAGACACTGGACTTCCCATCTCACAGACTGGCCTCCAACTGGCCTATGTGATGGGAAAATGATTCTCTTGCTTGGGTCACTCTCTTGACCCTGTGGTTATTAGTCTTTCCAACAACACAAGGCTTAACAGAGATAGAAAGCTGTGTTCTGAAAGCTTGAGAAGGGGAGTCCAATGGGGAGAATGGGGGGGGGGGGTGGCAGGGAAGGATAGGGAGGGGCCAGCAGCCTTCTGCTGTCAAGACTTCCCCAGTGATGGGCCTCCTTCAGGGCCGCACATCCAGTCAGAATGCGGGTCCCGACCTTAGCTTGGCCCCTTGCATTTTAGAGACAGATTCACAGCTGAGGAACAACTGGGCTTGGATCACCTTGTAGCCACACGATAAACTCCATCTTTTATTGGGGTAAGCAAACTCCCCCTTACTTTGATGGAAACACTGATTGGGTAAGAGAGACAACTCAAACTCTGACGTCTTCCAGTTCTGTGTGGTATTCAGTTATGTAATGAAACACAAAAGCTGACCACTGTACAGCAAGCCATGGCAGTACTCCATGGCCATGACGTGGCAATGGTTTGAAGACATTTCATAAACTTGAAAGGAGTAAAAGTGAAAAAATTCTAGGACAAGTATATCTGAATGCAATGTAAGGTACCCGCATATGAAGAGGAGTTGTACAAGAGGATTTCTCAGACCCTCCTGAAGGCCAGGATTCGAAGGTCTGTACATTGTCTCTTTTAATTTTCCTTTTGCCTCTAGCAAAGGGTTAATGAGGACCTTTAGCTGCAAACTCCTTAACTGGTGAGGTCACCTTCTGGAACTAAGCAGCTTAGAGAACCTTTTTCCTTCATTATTACAAAGGGCTCTATCAATCTGCAAGTACTCAACTAAACTGCCCACACAGCAATTTTTGTCATGTTCAATCTAATTCTCAGGAATCTAAGTTTAAATTTATATGAACAGCATGGAAGAGGAACACCCAGGTAGTAAATTCCACTCTTCCCCTTCCAAATGATTTGAGCAATGGCCTCCTTCATTAACAGGAAAGAGAATGAGGAGCTGAACATGTGAGGCTGGCACAACCAACGTCTGGGAATTTCCAGGCATTTCAGAAGTGAGTGGGGAAAGCCCAGGTCAGCTGGTCAGGCCTGGGACAGAGCACAGGCTCGTGCAAAGCTCGGAGTGCAGGAGGGCAGGCATTTGGTCTTTTCCTCAACACTGAGAGAGAGTGAAGTCAGAGGGACCATGAAGGACCCTGGGAAGTAATTTCAAAGATAGGAGGTCCAAATAGTTACGGGTGGAAGTGGGGGTGGTAGACGGGGGTGTGGGTGGGGTGTGAATGGGGTGAACTGGTCATGGTTTCAAGGTTGCCAGGGCTGGGTGATGGGAACAAGGAGTTTCATTATACTATTCTGTCTACTTCTGTGCATGTTCGAAATTCTCTATCCAAAAATTAAAAAAAAAAAAAAATTTGCAGGGGCTGAAGCCAAGAAAAGAAAAAAGTTTAAAAGGGAAAAATCCAGTTAAGTAAAACTAGTTATGAGTTTTGAAAGAAGGACAAGCCAATAGAGGCAGGAGAGGGTTACTGCTTGAACAAAATTAAAATGTCCCCAGTGATGATTTCTGGAGGCCAAGGATATGGGGACTGTTCCTTTTTACGTTATACACATTTGTAATGTTTCCAGCTTTCAAAGGCTGGAAAAGAAATAAAGATTAAAAAGTACAAAATAAAAAAATGCAAACCTGGCTTTAAAAAAATGGCTGCAAAGAAATATATCAAGATGGTGATGGTTTTCTCTAAGTGGTAGGATTATGAATTTTTATTTTTGTTTGTATGTAAATATTAATATTTCCATCATAAATGGATGGCTTAAAAAAGGTCTTTCTTTCCTTCTTTCTTCCCTCCCTCCCCTCTTTCTTTCCTTCTTTCCTTTTTTCCCCCCTCTTTCTTTCAAATAAAAACATACCAACACCACACTATGTCCTTGCTTTGCCACCTCCTAATCCTGGATGCCCCACCACACAGCAAGAGAAGGCACCACTGGCTGGCCTGGGCAGGGGGCAGCGAGTGGTAGCAGCTCATCTGACAGGTCTCCTGGCGGGCAAGGGTGAAGAAAGCACTTTACAGGCCAGTTCTATTAGAGGTGAGCTCAGTAAATGAAGCAGCACGAGCGGGCATGTTCCTTCTACATAAGAAACAACTATTTTCATGCCAGAAATGTGACTCCAGTTCACGGCAGCCTGTGGCTTTTGTCATCACTTTACAGGTCCAGCGTGTGTGGCTAGCCCAGGGAACCTACCCTTCCTCCTGCCTGTGGTGTACAGGGAACGCGTGCACGATCCCAGCAGACCGTTTCCCACAGACACAGGTTTGAACACCAGATTTCAGCAGATTTTCACACCCATTTATGAATTTTTCTATTTTAGAAAAGCCTCTCTACAAAACATAATTACTGGTTTCTAATAGACAGATTTAAAAGAGGGGTACCATTTTCGACAAGTACTTAAGAAATCTAATAAGCATCTCTGTGAATTTAAACGCCTGTTCACTAGATGCAACTGCTCCCAACAACTCTTAACCTGATCCCAGCCTTCCTTTCAGCTAGAATCAAAGCAGCTTTCATAGTCCCCTTGAATTTGGAGAAGCAATACCTTTCAAAAGCTTTATGTCCTGTGACAAAACCCCTTAAGGGCTTTTCTCACATTCTGGAGAAGCTGTTTTAGTTTCTGATTATTTTTTTGCCATACCAAATTCATCTTTTTTGGATCTAATTACTCAGTTTCACTAATTAATTTCTTTTTCATGAAGGAGAAACAGTTTTCTGCTTCTCTAAGTTAACAAGAAATGATACTGTCACATATGCATGCGTATGAGCTGATGATAGGAGCTCACCCTTACTGGCCGTCCCCCAACAAGAGCACACTAACTGCTTGCTTCCTTGTTTACATTAATTCATTTAATCCTCACAATGCTGTGAGACGGATCTCTTCCTACAGATGAGGAAATAGACCTAGGGCAGGCAGACAGCTTGCATCAAGGTCTGGCTCCCAAGCCTAAGCCCTTGATTACCACTTTATGGGATTTGCGTCTTAATATCAGGTACCTGACTAATTTGTAATTGCTTCTTTCTTAACCCCTATAATGCTACAAGCGCTCTTACTGTACCAGTTTGTAAAGGATCATACATTTACTTTGCAGGACACACACTTTAAGACAAATAGGTAGAAGAGAGTATGATTTTAAACACAGCCAAAATTGACTCCTTTATAGGGACAGTAAATATTCACTGAAATTGAAAACCTACAACCAGTGGTCACTTTCTATTTATGAATATCCATATATCAATATCAGTTTTAATTTAGTTTTCATATAAAGTATTTTGAATTGTTAAATTTTTTGGTAACTAGATACCAATGCTTTAATTATTAATCCTTTATGGTTTTAACACTTCTGGATGGAAATCCTCTATAAATGTATTATACATTTCCTTTTCTTAATAGCAGAATATAATTCACTATTAATATATTAAGGTCTTTATGCTGAATATTTCTTTTATACTTTCCAATAGATGCTGGTGTGGTTGAGTAGGGCACAGTGTCCAGTTCCTAGGATGTACTCTCAAATTTACTTGTCACTTGTATCACCAAAATGGAATTAACATTGTTCAGATGCAAAACCTCCTGGTTAATTGTAATCACAGTTACAACTGATTGGACCTGGCACATAAAATATTCAAATACTTCTTAATTAAATGAATCTACTGCACAAAATTTCTATGGGGTAGGTACTATTAATTTTAATGTTTTATAGGTGAAGACATTCAGGCTCAGAGAGGTTAGAGGACTTGCCTGATGGGGGAAGCCTGCATTAGAATACCGTTGGACTCTACTATCAATGTTCCTATCACACCACAGGGCCACAAGGTCCCACCATTTCCTGAGGGGTTTTAGTCATCTTGACAAGCAGCCCCCTTGACTTCTTGTTTCTTAGCAGCTCTATTGAGATCGAATGCACATACTATACCATTCACTCATGCAAAGTGTACAGTTTTAATACATGCACAGTTGTGCCACCATCACCACCATCAACACTAACATTAAAACATTGTGTTACCCCTAAAAGGAGCTGCATACCTGTTTTCAGCCACTTCCTATCTCTCTTCAACCTTCCCAGCCTCAGGCCACCACTAATCTACTCTGTCTCTATAGATGTGCTTCTTTTGGACATCTCATATACATGGAATGGTACAGTATGTGGTCTTTTGTGATTGTCTTCCTTTACCTAACAATGTTTCCAGTCAGTCCTTTATTTCTTTTTATGATTGAATAATGTTTTATGATTGAATAATGATTGGGATGGTAATACTGCATTTCTTTAACTATTCTTGAGTTGACAGACATTGGGGTTGTTTCTACTTTTTATGCCCCTTCACTTCCTAAAATAAACTTTTTTTTTTTTAAAGATTTGTTTTAAGTAATGTCTATACCCAATGTGAAGCTTGAACTCACACCCTAACATCAAGAGTCACATGCTCTCCTGAGTGAGCCAGCCAGGAGCCCCCCAAAAGAAAAAAGGTATAAAATACAAAGTATACAATCCACAAGTATGAATTTTTACAAAGTGAATACACTTAGGTAATCACTCCCTAGTTCAACATATAGAACATAACCAAAAGTCCAGAAGCTTCTTTTGTGCTTTCCACTCAGTCTTTCTATCCACCAAAGATAACTGCTTTTCTGACCTCTGCAATCTACAATCATTGATCAGAGTTGCATTTACACAAATGGATTCGTTCAGTAGGTATATTGTGCGTGGGGGGATATCCGCCTTCTTTTGCTCAACGTGTTTGAGACTCATCCATGTTGAGTTTTAAATCTGGTCTGTACCACCACTGTTCCATACTCCATTGTAAGACTACACCACAATTTATCAATTTTACTGTTGATAGATACTTGGGTTGTTTTCAATGTTTTGGTATCATGAATCACACTTCCAGGAATACTCTTGTCCATATGTACTCATTTCTGTTGCCTATATATCTAAGAATGAAACTGCTAGGCCACAAGTGTGGATCTATTCAGTTCGATTACATGCTGTACAACCGTTTTTCCAACGTGGTCGTCCTAAACTGCACTACTACTCTGTGTACAAGAGTTCTCAATGAAAAAAAAAAAAAAAAAAAAGAGTTCTCATTGCTTCACACCTCCACTAACAATTGGTATTATCAGCTTTCAAAAATCTTTAGCTATTCTGGTAGGAACATAGTAGTAACTCACTGTGGTTTTGATTTCCATTTTCCCTGTGGACTAATGATATTAAGAACTTTTCCTATGTTTCTGACTACCAGCTATCTATTTTAGAAAGTGCCTATTCAACTCTTTACATATTCTCAATAGGAGTCCTTTGCTTCTATAGATCATTACAAATGCCTTCTCCTCTGAGGCTTGCCTTTTCATTATTTTGATGGTGTCTTTTGATAAACGGAAGTTCTTAAATTTAATGAAAGTCAACTTATCACTTTCTTCCTTGAAGGTGAATGCCTTCTGTGTCCCACTGCAGTAATCTTTGCCTATCTCAAGGTCATGAGGCTATTCTTCTATATTATCTTCTAGAAGTGTATGTTTTACCTTTCCAACTTAGATCTATGAGCCACGTGGAGTTGACTTTTATAGAAGATGTGAAGGAGGAATCAAATTTCATTTTTCCCCATATGGATACACAGTTGATCTAGAATTTTTTTCTCTACTACACTGAGAAATACTGTGTTGTAGAGACACTATGACACCTTTGTTGAAAACCAGGTGATCATATATATGGGTCTGTTTCTGGACTTTCAATTCTATTTCCACCTTCACTTCTGAATAGCAACTGAATATTTATTATTTCAACATCACCTCACTAGAATTCCAGCTCAATCTAACATACCTCAATATAATCTTTCCATTTTATATTAATAATAATTTTCACTGAACACTTACTTTTTGTCTGGTGTGGTTTTAAATGCCAGGGATTGATCTCATTTAATCTTCCCAGCAATTTTAAGTTAGGTATTATTATCCCCATCTTATAGACTGGGAAATGTGAGGCATGGACAGGTTAATTCTTTCCTTTGGAATATGGACTGTATCTCTTCCCATCTACTTTTGTGGAGAAGCATCAGTAAGTAGCACAAGCAACTTTAGGCAGTTAGTGCTAATATCTTTAAAGTGAAGTTGTGTTTTTGCAACAACAGGCATAAGAGGAGCTTTGTTCCTTTAGCTTTTCATTCACTCAGAATTTTGAAACTAGAAGACACCCAAAAAACTGTCTAGTCCAAGCACCCATATAGCCAAAGAAGGAGAACCTCAGAGGAACCACAGACATGCCCAAACTTACATGATGCAGTTGAGGCAAAGATAAGACAAGAACCCAACTCTCCTGCTCCCATCCCAGTGCTCTCTCTGGTATACCGCAACTGCCTCTCATCATGCAATGAATGTGTTGGATCACTGAGACTCCTGAGCTGGCTTCCAAGTTTACCTTGGTGCCAGATACTTGAGGATGCCTGACTGGTGGGTGCCAGATTATCTTGGCTTTAATGAGCAAGGAAACTGGAACCAATCAGCAGAGCTGGAAGCAGATGAACAGGCCACAGTCCAAATTTGGTTTAACAAGGTGCACTGAGACATCCATGAAAAAAGAGAATTTCCGAAGCCCAGACCCCACAGAAATCAGGCTAGCAAGATTTGAATGGAACATAGGAATAAGACTTAGAGGGGTGGAGCTGCCTCTCCACTTAATCTTTCCATTTAGATTCTGTGTCCTCAAAACAGGAACTCATTGGCAAGCATCCCAGAAGCCCACTTCCATGCCAGAGGCCTCGCATGACTATTCAGTTACTTGGATTTTTTGAGTCAAGGTATGATTCAGTAAAAAATGACCATACAACAAGGAGAGTTAAAATTGTTCACTCATCGATGCCCCAGATGAATGGAGAAGACATGTACTTCCTTATGAGTCGACAGTTCTACAGAATTTTCCATTTTTCTTCCCAAGTTCATTATCTAGGGTCACATTATGAAAATAAGGTTTGTCTGAGACCAAGTACTTAGATTACCTGGAATCTGCCTGAGGTCAGAATGCCCTCTGACATAAGAGATTGCGAGAGGAAAAAAAAAATCAGTGTTTCAAAACCAAGATTAGAAATGACTTCACATAGAAGAGGAGCATAGGAATAACAGCATTGAAAATACCAGGCATCATAAATATGTCAGAGACAAACCCAGAAACATATCGAAGTAGAAAGGGGCCCTGAAGTAGAATTTTTCTTTCCCAAAATCTGTGGAAGATTATCAGAGGTTCTCTTCTAGAACACAAGGAACAGATTTTAAACAGAGGTTTTTTTTTTTTTTTTTTTTTTTTTTTTGTTTTTGTTTTTTGTTTTTTGGCTAAATTAAATGTTGCACTTGGATCTTATTTTTAAGCCATACGTGCCATATGTTTCCAGCTGGTTGATTAAACTTTCCTAATGAAGTTGAGTTGCCTCTTCCTGTATAGTGTTCAACATTCAGGAAGGACTTCCCTTTGAAACATGGCACTTCAAGTCCAGCCCACTGAAGTGGATGAACCAGGGAGAAGCATAACCAATGAACTAAGAGAATGGGGCGAGGTGGGGGAGGGCAGAGAGGGGCAAGCCTGAGTCCAGGGGTTTAGATGAAATTTATATTCCAAAAGGCTAGAGAAGGCTGAAATAGGAAAACAACTGCAAGAGCAGCACCTAGAAAGCTGAGAAAGACAATTCAAGATGAGGAGGATGGCTGGAAGGAGTGGCCCAGTAGTAAGAGAGCAGACCTGTGCCAGGTTGCCTCCTAAGGGCCTTGGGAGAATATACAGGATTGATGTCTATGTGCATATATATCTGTCTGCTTGGGCACTCTTGTGAGGCAGGTCAGGGACAGAGCTTTGGCAGGTCAGTGATGGAGCTTTAACAGGCTCACACAGCAAAAGGCTGTGTTCTCTACATGGTGCTGGAAGAAAGACTCTGATGTAAAGCGTATTTCCCCACCTAATGACGTAAGTAAGTGACAATAGCCTAGGACCCCTGCCAATGGTGTGTATGTGTATGTGTTGTGAGGACATGGGGTATAAGGTGGGGCCCAGCCAGAGCTACAGATTGCTAGGCATGGTAAAATATCCTGTGCCAGGTTAGGAGTAATGCAGAGCACAATGTGATGCAATGCTTTAAGTCATCTCAGGGTTGGGTGCTGTGTATACAGCAGGAGGAACAGCAGATCAGGTCTCCCACCAGATGTCCTACTTTGGCTTCTGTAAGAATGCAGCAATTATACAGCCACCAGAGTGCACTGATAAAACAGTTCTCATGTTGGGGCTTGCAGAGCAAGGCATGGGCACATTCTTCCCTAAAGGGAATGAATGTCCTCAACGATACTCTTCATGGGAAGGGGCAAGTTGTCAGACAGGAAATGTAGAATGGAAAAAGTAAGTCCACGGCCTTTTTCTAGAACCTTTTAAGTCCAGACTTCGAAAGGCAGATGTTGAGGTGTGGGTACCTGGATGATGCTCATAGTGTGGAGGCAGGTCAGGACCTGGGTGGGCCTGGATCTGGGAGCAAGGGCAAAGCAAGCCACTTCCTGATGCTTTGTGTTACTCTCTGTCCATCTTCCCTGAGCTGTCCTCTAACTTTCAGGAAACTCCTATTGAAAAGTTATATTCTAGTTTCAGCTGTGCCTGAGGTACAACAAGCAAAGGATTATGGGGACCATACATGAACCAAAGCGGTAACAAGTCCTGTCAGCCCCTAGAGTCTGTGGGCAGTGAGAATGGTGATTAGGAAGAAGGAAATGGACATCCAAAGGGTGAGTATCCACGTGGTACAGCTGTCTTCCCATTTGGGAATCCTTCTCTACTGCTAACCTTTGGAACTCTGGGTTTCTTTTACTAGAGAAGGCAGTTTCCTTTTTGCTGGTCTCTTGGCAGTACAGGCTTTCAAGCAATTCTTGGCTCTCTGGTCAGTATGAATACATTTCAAAGAGTTAGGAAGCTCCTGAAGGTGCTTGAAGGTGGAAGTAGTCAGGGTGGAAACCCTTAACTGCTATGTAAAGGAGCATTTTGTGTCCTGTCTGGAAGGTAAGTAAACGTGGCCATGAGAAGGTAGGTAACTCACTCATCCTTCAATCATTAATAGGAAGCATAATATCAGGTATATTCTGATTTATGCCATTCATCTGGCCATGGATCTAAGCAGGTACTTAAAATCTTCAAATATACTGTGTTTTTCTTAAGTTAAAAATGTTTCTGGGATGCCTGGGTGGCTCAGTGGTTGAGCACCTGCCTTTGGTTCAGATCATGATCTTGGGGTCCTGGGATCAAGTCCCACATCAGGGTCCTCACAGGGAGTCTGCTTCTCCATCTGCCTATGTCTCTGCCTCTCTCTGTGTCTCTCTCGTGAATGAATGAATGAATGAATGAATGAATAAATAATCTTTAAAAAATGTTTCTGCACTTATTTCTTATTTAATTGTACAGTGATCCAAGAAATGGTGTGTATGATACCAATGACTTTAAAAACATGTTTAATTGCTTAACGCAAAGCCATTTATGTTTTCTGTCTGTTGAGAACAATCTCAATCTTTATCCATGGGTACAGTGTTCTACATACGGTTATGAGAGCTCCCCTGTTAACTGGGCTATTCACATTTTCTACAGTTTCAGTGAACTTCTAGTCTGTTTGAACCATCATTTCCTGGGAAAGGCCTATTACATTAACCTAGTGTGAAGATGGATTTATCAACTTCTTGTATCTGTGTCAACTATTATTTTATATATTTTGAAGCTATATTATTTCATCATATATATTCAGACATTTTCCCAATGAAGCAACCCTTCTAATAATCATTTAGTGACTCTCTTTACATTTAGTAATGTAGTCTATCTTAAAGTTGGTTTAACAAAAATTAACAAAAAATACACTAGCTTTCTTTTGCTTAGTACATGACTGCTATAGCTTTTCTTTTTACAGATCTATCTATTTAATCTTTATCTATTTAATCTTTGTATCTTCGTGTTCATTTTTCCAGTCTAACAGTCTTTGCTTTTTAACTACAGAGTGAAATTTGATGTGCTTATTAATTTGGCACCTTTGTATCTGCTTTTTATTTGTCCTGCTTCTATATTTTTCTTTTGTCAGGTGTTCTTTTAGACTGAAGTGTTTTTGTTTTTCTCAGTCCTTTCTCAACTAGTTTGGAAGTTATTTACAGTATTTCTACTATTATTTAAAAGATATTTGAAATGTTTATGGAACATGAACACTATAAATACAGTATATATGATATGAAATATAAAATGCAGAAATTATTAAAAAGCATATGTTTATATGTTCAAAATTCTGTTCCAAAGTTAAATCCTACATGCCAATTTTTTTAAAATATTAATGGTTTTTGGAAAAAGACCCTTGGCTTGATAATTAATAGCACTCTAATACTAGAAAAATGAAAATAAGATCTTATAGCCATGTTTGATATTTTGCCTTTTTTTTTTTAAGATTTCCATTTGTGGCAGGGCCAAAATTAGAAATAGGAATTGTTCTTAGTCAAGTAAATGAATTATGGTTTTCACTATGACAAGCATGAAAGGCAGAATAGAGTTTGGTTATTTGTTTTGTGTATTTTTTTAGAGGGGTAGAGGGGGCTTCTATTGTTACATTTATAACAGATAATTCTCATTTTTCATTCAGTACCTGAACCCACAGTGTATTTTTACATTGTAAGTCATCTTTATACCTTCCCCTTATCTCTCTCTCTTTTTTTTTTAAAGATTTTATTTATTTATTCATGAGAGACACACAGAGAAAGAGAGAGGCAGAGACACAGGCAGAGGGAGAAGCAGGCTCCATGCAGAGAGCCCGACGTGGGACTTGATCCCAGGTCTCCAGGATCACACCCTGGGCTGAAGGCAGCGCTAAACTGCTGAGCCACCAGGGCTGCCCACCTTCCCCTTATCTCTAAACATTTGTGAAGCTAATAGTTATAGACTTTCCTTTTTTTAAAAGATTTATTTATTTATTTGAAAGAGAGAGAGAGAAAAAAATGTATTTGAGGGATGGGGAGGGAGAGGGGGAAAAACTCAAGTACACTTCCACTCTAATTGTGGAATCCGACATGGGGCTCCATCTCACGACCCTGGGATCATGACCTGAGCTGAAAGGCACTTAATTGACTGAGCCACCAGGTTCCCCTAGGCTCTCTTTTCCTAATACAAGCAACTAAAGCTATACATTTTCCTCGAAATATTGCTGTAGCTGCACCCTTGCATGTTTCATGACTTTTATATATGCTGACATTTACTAGAAGTTTATCTTTGGCAAATCTTTAAGGCTTTGGTTTAGGGCCAATTCCTCCAGAAAGCATATGCTTATCATTCTACCTGGCTTCTGGAAACATTGTCTACCTGGTGCCTCTTTAAGCAATTGGCTTAGGATTTTATGGACTATGTAGATAGTGTTAATTCAGACATCAGAAGATGCCATTAGGTTAGCTACTTTAGCACACACATCCTTCTTTGATCATCTGCTCTTGTTTTAGTCCTGATAAGAGGTAATAAGTGCCTAAATTATTACACACTCTGGTCAGCTTAGCCATACACTTTAAAAAGATACTTTATTTATTTATTTATTTAGATTTTAGAGCCAGCAAACACAAGTAGGGGGAGCAAAAGGTGGAGAGGGACAACCAGACTCCCTGCTGAGCAGGAAGTCTAACTCAGGGCTTGATCCCAGGATCCTGGGATTGTGACCTGAGCCAAAGGGAGATGTTTAGTCTAATGAGCCACCCAAGTACCCCAAAGATGCATCATTTTAAAAGGTTTTAATGAAGGTTTTTCAGGCTATCCATTCTACAGTGTTACCAAAAATGTGATATGCAAATATTGTATATATACACATGTATATTTTTCTGAAAAGAGAGTCTTGCTATGAGATGCTTGAAGGCATGATGCTGAAGAGATTAAAATCACTGTCATATGTTCTGTTTCAGCCTTGTACAAACTAAAATAGCAGGTTTTATCTGATGTTTCACAGATCTCCAGGTAAGAGGAAATTCTGCAGATTAAGATCATTTAAAGTTGGGATACCTGGGTGGCTCAGTGGTTGAACATCTGCCTTCGGCTCAGGGTGTGATCCCGGGGTCCCGGGATTGAGTACCGCATCAGGCTCCCTGCATGGAGTCTGCTCTCCGTCTGCCTGTGTCTCTGTCTCTGCCTCTCTCTCTCTCTCTCTCTCTCTCTGTTTCTCTCATGAATAAATAAAAATTTTTAAAAAATCATTTAAAGTTGATTTCATTCTCAAAATGTCACTTGATTTCTATGTTCTGGTATTACCTTTGAGTTGTCTCTATATACCAATGGATCCTCCAAACATTCCCAAGAGAGTGAAATTAAAAACAAACTTATTTCCAATGTCTCAACATACTACTAAAACCTCACTGATCCAGCTTTCTATTTCTTCAAACTGACAGACAAGCATATTGCCACTGCAGATATACTTGGTTGTTAAAAGGCCCTTTCTTAACTAGCAAGCCTGTTTGCCAATTGAATTCAAGGAAAAAAATTCTGGCATTTGTATCACAAACTTTTTTCTGTTTGCTTGTTTACTATCATGTTAAAGTTCATTCAGGAAGTGAATTTTAGCAGGTCATGGAGTTTGGAAATAGCAAAGATACAGATAGGAGAATAATGGACAAAAATGACAAAATGATATCACGAAGCAAGTTGCTGTGGAAGCCTGCAGGTATGAAATGAGAGAGCAGAGCAGGCCATGAAAGAGATTCATGCAAGAGAAAATGGGGAAGTGAGCCTTAGATATGCCAACTCACAGAGCTAGAGGAACAAATGTCATGAACATAAGATAGAAGTCAGTGATCTCAGTCTCGCTGATACATGAAGAAATGGATTGAAAGACCTGATTGTGACAGGGGAAAGGTACACCTAATTCCAAAGAAACTGATTGTGACAGGGGAAAGGTACACCTAATTCCAAAGAAACAGACTCTTTTTCAGGAGACCTCATGGAGGAGGGTTATATGTCAGCATAGAAGCCTATAGGCAACCCACAAACCTAGGGCTGGATGTGTGCTGAAAATAAAAAAGGCAAGGCAAAAAAACAGAAAAAGAAACACAGAAAGTATACAACTGGTTGCCTGGTTAGATGGACTAGACCAAATACAGGGAACCATGCATGATTCTCCAGATATGAAGATATCCAAGGAATGTCCTGCCCTTAGGAAGCAAACAGAAAGGGGAATTAAATAGGGAAACTCTGATGTTTATCGCTGCATTAAAGACAAGAAGAAGATGTGCTAGTAGGATAGGAACAATTCATTCTGCCAGGAAGAATGAAAAGCTCTGCAGAGGTTTTATCTTGCTCTAGAAGTCTGATACAGAAGTAGGCAAGGAGGTCAGGCATGCTAAGTAGAAGGCAAAGGGCAAGTGCAGGCTCAGAGGTGGGGTAGAGTGCTATGGTTGCCCAGAACCTGGAGCATGTGTGCATGCATATGCATATGTATGTGTGTTGGGAGGTGGGGAAGGTGGGAGAGGAGGCAGTGGGGACTAATCTTGAAGAACTTTGATAACAAAGTTCTACTAAAAATAGTAAGGACCAGATCCATAGGTCAAAGAGATTTTCAAGCAAAAAAGCAATCTGATCTGCTTCTGTGTGTACATAATAGAAAAGATAACTGGGTAGGAAGGTGGAGGGTGGCCAGAGAGGAGGGGAGGAAGTTACTGAAAAGGCTATGACAACAGTGCTGAGAAGAAGAGGATCCAAATGTGATTCCAGGATCTCTTAGAATAAGAAACTTTGGTTGACTGAGTGGCAGGTGGATGCTTTAATAAAAGAAGGAGTCAGAGAAGAAACAGGTTCAGAGGGGAAGCAAGGTTCCAGCAGCCTTGTCCTGGTGCCTGCCATGCTCTTTCTCCCAGCAAAACACCAAGTTTGGATCACTACAACTTCTCCCATACCCAGGAGTATGAAGATTACCGAAGAAAATCACCTGGCCTTGGTAGTATTACACCTCAGCACACCTGAAGAGCGTTCAGTAAAGCTCTGTGTGATGGGATTCCGGTCAGCTCCCTCCCCTTCCCTTTTTCCTGTTTCTCCTACAATCCCCCCAAGACCCTTCCCTGTCCCCTTGGCCCTCAGCAGGGCTTCCTTCCCCAATTAAAAGGGATCTTATCAGGTGTGGATACTCAGCAGCAGCACCTGGTCTGGCCTCTTGGTCTCAGAGGAAGAGGAGTTCACCCTCCATGCCTCGGCCTCACTTTGCACTTAACACTCTGAATCATTCTCACTTTCTTCTTTGAGACTCTGGAAAATATTCAATCCTCTCTTTCCTAGATTTTCAATTTCTCCTTCTCCAAAGTCTCTTATCTCCCAATGTAGAAACATTAAAAATCCTTCCATCTTAAAAGCAAAAGCAAAAAAAAAAAAAAAGCCTCCTCTGACCCTGCCCTCTCTGCCTCTGGTACCTTTCACAGTCAAGCTTCCCAAAGAAAACGATCTCCATTTCTGTTTTCCACTCTGTTCTCCACCACCTGCTGCCTGGCTTCCCCTCCTGGAAGCCACTGACAGCAGTTTCACCGAGGTCACCAATGCTATCCCACTGCTAAGCCCAAAGACTTGGTTCTCTTCTACGTGGCCTTTATGACCCTCTGCCATTCACCCTGCTCCATTTACCTCCTCTCCCTTCTGTTTGGCCGCCAATCTCCACAATCTCATCCCAGGGGATGTCCTGTTGGACCTCCCTTCCAGGGGTCAGCCAGTCTTCCTCTGTGTCTGACTTCTCCTGGGCTGCCTGTCCTAGGCCCAGATCCCATCTCCAGCTCAACTCCTGTTCCTTGTCTCCTTGGTATTTCTAGCTGAATATCTCCCAGGGCCTCTAAACCCAACCTGTGCTGAGCTGAACTGTCTTTCCCCCCAAACCAGTTCCCCTCAATATTTCCTATTGAAGGGCATTACATTCTACCCAGTGTCCAAGACAGATGCTTACATGACATTCTAGATTCTTCTCTTAATTCCAGTATCAAAAGTTTATTAACTCATTCGTCCACTTGCTCAACAAACATTTGCATGTGTGCCAACTATGTAAAACACGGTGTTCTGGGCCCTGAGGGTTCAACAGCGAACAAAATGATGTCCTTGCTCTCATAAAGATGTCCATCCAATGGGGCAGACCCACAGAAGCGCCTTAAAGAAGATCAAGAAGACACTCGGAGAGGTAGAGAAGGCTGTGGTGACAGGGATGGTCAGGAAGGACCCCTCTGAGCTGATATCTGAGCAGAACCTAAGAGTGGGGAGGGAGCTAGAGAGGCGGGATCAGGACAGAGGCAAGGAAAGCAGAAGTGCTAAGGCAGGAGCAGCCTGGTATGTCTGAGGGACAAGACAGCAAGGAGGGCCAGAGGGAGTGAGCCAGAGAGGGACTGTGGGCCATGGTGCCAGAGAGGCAGAGTTAGTGGTGGGTCACAGTAAGGACCTGGATCTTTATCCTTCGTGCACAATGGGAACCTTGGAAGAAGTGAAGCAGGGGGATGGCCTGATGGGACGGGCATTTTGTAAGGACTGCCTTGACCTCAATATGTGGGAAGAAAAGGGCAGATGCAGGAGACCAGTTAAGAGGCTCGGGGAGCTGCCCGGACACCAAGTCCTGCCCCAATTTCCTTTCCTGGCTAATGCCTCCCTCCAGTTTTGGCTCCTCGGCCTCTGCCGCAGTTGGGCCCTTGCCACCTCTTACCTAGACTATTTTAATGCCACTGCTCTAATCCAGCCTCCTCACTGCTGCCAGAGTGATCTCTCCAACCTGCAAGTTGGATCCTAACTCTCTCCTGCTTAAGACTCTTTGCTTACCATTACACTCAGGATATAACTCCTTCCCAGAGCCTGCAAGCCCCTGCCCCAGCTGCCTCATGGGCTCCCCCCATCCCACCAAGTTTCAGCCACGCTATATTTTTGGTTCCTTTCAGTACCAAAGTCTTTCTGCCTCAGGGATTCCACACACTCCACTCACTTAGCCTGAAATGTTCTTTCTCCACATTCTTCATCTGGCTCACCCCTGTTCATTCTCAAGTCTAGGTTAAAATGTTATCTGTCCCCCATCCCAGTCCCACATTTATACTATGGGTCATTCCCACATTTACTTATTCAATTTTACTTGATATTATTTTTTTTTAAGATTTTATTATTTATTTGGAAGAGACAGTGAGAGAGAGAGTGAGAGAGAGAGAGATAGCACAAGCAGCGGGGAGGGGTAGAGAGAGAAGCATACTCCCTGCTGAGCAGGGAACCCCATGTGAGATTGATCCCAGGACCCCGGGATAATGACCTGATCTGAAGGCAGATGGTTAACCGACTGAGCCACCCAGGAGCCCCAATTTCATTTGATATTAACCTGGAGAGGACAGGAAATTCATCAAGTGTTTTCTGCTAGGTATATCTAGCACAGAGCACAGAGCGTGGTCCTTGATCATATTTCTTGGATGAACAGATGCTGTTGTTCTCCGAGATAAAATACTACCTTCTCCATAAAATCTAAACTTCCCAGCAGGGCCTTTGAAGGAATTCATGGTTTCCCCCCTGCTTTGTCTACAACCACCAACCCTACTTGGACCTCACGCTCCTGGTATTCCAAGCACCTCTAAATCACCATGGGGCTTTGTATACACTCCTACCTCTTCCTAGAAAACCTTCCCCTCTTGAGTGCCTGCAAATACCGCAAAGATTCACTGAGCACAAACCCTGGGCTTGGGCATCTGTGGCAGCGAATGGTGGGCAGACAGAACGAGATCAGTAAATCAACAGTGGATGATTGGTGAGGAAAGGAGGAGAAGGAGTGGGGGGTGGGGGCAGGTGAAGCAGAAAGGGGAGGGAGGGCCTTACTGAGAAAACAGTCAAATCTTGAGGCAGCCACCGGGCTCTCCTGGGACATGGTGCTACAGGCAAAGGGAGAGAAGCACAAAGGCTGAAGAGCGTAGGATGAGGGGAGCTGGAGCGGAGGCTCTGCAGGCTCCCATGAAGAGGGATGCAGAGAAGAGTTAAAGAAGGCACCTGGGGGAAAGTAGTCCAAAATTCAGAACCAAGAGCAAGTAGGGCCCTCTGAGTCCAAGGAAGAGAGAGTGTCAAGAAGGAAGAGCAAAGAGCCAAACGCTGCACAGATGTTGGGTGAACTGAGGTCAGGGACAACCTGTTTCGTTGAACTTCCCGAAGCTATGTTGCAGAGTGAATAGGAACAAACTGGAAGCAAGGAAGTGGCAGCAGCAGGTTTGGAGCACTCTGTTAAGGTGTCCTGATGGACACAGGAAGGTAGGAGTTCCTGAGGTGGAGCAGGGCTGTGGAAAGATCTTGTAGGATGAAGAGACTGAAGTTTGTGCACAGACAAGAGGAAGCCAGGCCAAAGGGAAATGTCAAGAGTTGGAGAGAGTGATTGGTGGGGTGAGATCCGTCCAGAGAGGAGAATGGAGTCTAGGAGGGGGTTCTGGCCTGGTAGCTGGGATTTACCCAAATGTTTACCCACAAGCTCCAGGACTTCCATGCTCTCTTTTCCTTCCCAGAGGCAGATTTGGAGACATCCTGCCAGCAGTTTGCTCTCTAAAGCTAACCCATCCTATCGATTAGGTTCTCTAGTCTAAGCCAGGAACACAGGGCCCAGTCTCTCCAGCTCTGACTTCCGTACTGCCTCCAAAGGCATTAGTCATGACAAGGACTCTCAGCAGGTGACAAATACAGCCACGGGGGAAGTTACAGAGTTTAGGAATGCTATGAAATTCTTAGAGGCTCTGCTCCTAGTCTCTCATTCCTATTCCCTTACTGGGACAGAGCTCCCTAGTCCCCATTCCTTCGGAAAGAGAAAGCCAAGCAACCAGGAAGGCAACACAAGCAAACCAGGCAGGAAGACTGGCGCCCCCTACAGAAAAGTAGGTAACCTGCATTCCTGAGGCCCATCAGACTGGATGACATCTGTTTATCTGAGCAGTTTTCTTACACCGGGACATCAGGATGGCTCCTGCTCTGAGTCAGATGGCTCCACTCTGGGGATGGGAAATATGAGCAGGTGGCCAAATAGAGGGGCGTGCTCCTGCTCCTTGGGTTCAGAGATGAAAAAAGCAAGAAGACAGGCAGGCAAGATGGATTGACTGTGGGTTCCAGCCCAGGCATTCCCTCCAGACCTCTGCTGCGTTGTGGCTAAGGTGTAAAGTCCCCAGAAAGCCTCCAGGAGGAATGGGTTTGTTTGTTTACTTATTCTTATTCACTCATTCACTCATTTTCCCCCAGTGGTTTCTAGCATATTCACAACATTGTGCAACTATCAGCTATCAAATCCCAGAACATTTTCGTCACCCCAAAAAGAACCCCCAAATCTATTAGCAGTCATTCTCCATTCTCCCTTCTCCCCAGGCCCCAAATTCATCATGTCTAAGGCCTGGCTAGG
Source organism: Vulpes vulpes (assembly GCF_048418805.1). Classification (NCBI taxonomy): domain Eukaryota; kingdom Metazoa; phylum Chordata; class Mammalia; order Carnivora; family Canidae; genus Vulpes; species Vulpes vulpes. The sequence continues at coordinate 7,760,757 of NC_132788.1, forward strand.
ATAATTCTGCCACGTTCAAGGCAGAACACTCATTAGAGAATAAAACATTAGAGAAAGTAGCCTTGAGAGAGGCCGGGAATGCCAATTTCCTGTAGGATCTGGTAGCGGCCTGGATAGACTAAGCTGAGTAAAGGTCCCACCTAAAAATTTCCTCTCAAGACAGAAGCGAAGCAATACGGCTTGTCTAGTAGAGGAGAATGGGTTCCTATTACTCTGGACTTGGATGGGCCCAATAAGGAGGCCCTAACAGCCACTGAGAAGTCTGGACACAGGCTGCCATGTACCTTGGACTTCATAAGGGCAGAAGTGAATCCATGACCCGGGTAACAGGCTCCAGCATATGGAAGAACATACAGGATGCTCAGCTGAGGGGCTGGGATGCAGAGGCGCTTAACAGCGATCATCCCATACCTCAGGTGTGGTCACACGAGACACGACTTATTCTGGAGACCCCAACAGGTACACATGGGACCAAGAGAAGGAAAACTGCAAGATGGCAGTATTTCAGATCATGACAGGGAAGGACTTCCTAAGGGTCATGCAATCTTAAGGTCAAAGGGCTGCCTGTAAGGTAGAGAGTTAAAATGCAATCTGGATATTCAATAAGCAGATGCTGTGGAGGTAATCTGAAAACCAGAGAGTGATGTGACAACTGTGGTGCTCCCACACTTGAGTGGTGAGGTCAACTGTGAGGTGTGTTGCAAGTTATCTGTTACAATAATAAAACACAGGAGTGGATGATTTTACCGTCTTTAGGTCCTGGGTTGTCTTTATAACACCACTCTTCTTCACTTGCATTATTCTGTATTTTCTCAAGCGAAAGTGGATTACTCCATGTTCAAGTTAGTGGGCTGGGTAATGCCCATGAGAATGTTCCACTTGAGTGTATTTTTAGGCTCCAGGAAGTGGGGTGATAATCAGCAGGTTAGATGGCTGTTAGAATCCCTTACAGACCTGAGATTCCTCGAGGGAGGGGGCACCCCGTCCTCAGCCTGCCCACATAATTCTGACTTCCTGGAAAACAGGTGTCACTGCCTTTCTGCAGAACTGATCTGCAGGCTATAAGGTCTAAGTCTCACACTTGCAGGAGACACTGGTCACAAGTCCTGAGGGTACATCTGAACTTTATGGAATGGGACAGTGAAGACCAGATAAGTTACATCTGTTTTATTTGCACAGAATGGTCATTCTGATGATTTCAATAGGACCAAATGAAAGTCTGACCTCTATATTTTCTTTAAATAAAAATGGTTATAGATGATGTAAATATGCCCAGAATACACTATTTGCTTCTTGAAACATTAAACATTTTTTCCTCTAAGCAAAAATTGACATGAACTGGTAACTAACGGAACCTGAACTCAGCCAACCTCACCCCAATCCAAACTGGAATTGACTTTCACTTTTCATCCCCCTGGATAAATAGCCTTGGCAGAAACCCTTGTCACAAAGGCCAACTGTAGAAGTGCCACCATAAAAACGCTTGACTGACCAACTCCGGCCTTTTCAGATTCTTCCCTGATTCCTTTTCCACGTCCTTTTTCTGCTACTCTGCCAAGTGACCAGATGTTAATTACTCCTCTGGAATGCAAGAATAACTAAGCAGATGGAAGGTATCTGATCACCTGGTACAGTGCGCTACTGGGCAGCTTGTGACTTTTGGCACCTCATAATTTTTTTTTATTACAAAAATTTTTTCATTATAAAACTATTATTACATTATAAAAATTTGGAAACTAGAGAAAAGAGAAGTATCACTGATGATCCCATCATCCTAATAAAATTGCTGTTTGCATTTTGATGCATTGTCTACTTTTCTCCAGGGCACTCTGTGTATGTAGCTGTAGGGACTACCTACATTTAGCTGATTTGTCCTCTGAAAAGGATGTGTGGTGGCTTAGACAGATGTGTATTATCAGACAGTCAACTCCATGTAGACACAGTCTCTTCCAAACCAGCTCATCCTCTTGCTGTCCTGGCTTTTCACTTGTAAATTCTATCTCCCCATCATCCAAGTTGAAACTTCTGCTCCATCTTGTATAGCTCGAAGACTCTTCTCCCTCAATCTCAACATCCATTTCCACTGATTCTTCTGTCATGACTCCTTTGTCACATCTGCCCTCCTCACGCTCCTTAGTACTGCCATCCCCTCTAGTCCAGTTTTGTTATCTATTTCTCTAAATGATTATAAAGCTTCTCTGCCTCTACTTCCTCCTCTTCTCCTTCATCTTGTACTGCTAGATTACTTTCCTTATTTTGACAGCTCTCCTTGAACAAGAGACTGGAAACAATTGGTTTTCAATGGCCTGACACAGAACATTCTTTGGTTGGAAATTTACAAACATGTATGATTTGTCCCTAATCCACTCTTCCTGCCCTATCTTCTACCTTTTCCTTACAGGAACCACCTGCTGATAATCTGCTACCCTAACCAGAAGATGTAGAGTGTAGTGTAAGGCAAGTGAGGCAGGACATGTGTCCTGCTCCCTGCAGGACATGTGGGGTCCCTACAAGAATACCATCCAGGCCAGCTGAGATGTGGTAACAGGTGTTAGAACTATAGCCTTCTGCCATCAACAACTATAAAAGTGGACAAAATAAATGAAATGACTGTTTTCAAGCATCAGACTCCAAACAGAGCAGGGCTGTGGACCTGGAGAAGGGAAGTTCATTGTCACCTGGCTTTCTGCCTGGTGGCACTTTTCACATTGGGCGGGGTGCTGGGGTGGCAGCTCACAGAAAGAGACAGGCTCAAGTCTCTGCACTTAGTGAATATTGCCCAGAAGATGAGAAACCAACCCAGTATTTGCTTTTTTAAGTAGGCAGCTCACATTCTGGATTTTAAAAATCTGTAATTGCTCCAAAAGTTCTATAGGAATTTTTCTCTCTTTATGTTTTATGTTTCTTTCAATTTTCTTTAGTTGAATATGCCGAGCAACCTTGCCTACAGTTTCAAAGAGGACTCCCACTAAAAGAAGATAAAAGCATTTTTAGGAATGACATTTTCTGTCTCTCAGCCTCCTATCTACTATAGAGAAGAGAACACACACGGAATCTATGTGGAGTTTTGCATCAGTGAAATATACAAACACCTCTGAGATGTTTTAAAAGACTGGGCCACTAGGCCATCAACACTTTGCCGCAGACTGAAACCTCAATGGGGGATAGCCATCACAGGCAAGCCGTCAAAGCCCAGGATAGTGCTGAAGCCGTATCCAAGAATGACTAAAGCCAAAGCAGTCACCTAGATGCCATCCTAGAGAGGGGAAAGAGGCAGCTAAAGTCTAGGAGCAGCACATGGGAGAAGCATTAGAACGGGGACTGGTAGGGTTTCCTCTTCTCATATCCCACATACTACACTCCCTTGACTGACCAACCGACCAACCAACCAACCGTAGTTTTCAAATCCCACTCCTTCCTACTTAGCTCCATCCCAAAAGAATGTTTAAAGAGCCCCTACTGGCTGCCTTTCAATAATCTGCTGGATAGATGGAGACCCGCTGGGAGTAGTGCAGGCTTCCCCAGTGCAACTCTGAAGGGCATTTGGCAGGGAAGGTGCTCCTACTACTGGCTGCTGAGTTTGCCTTTGGAGAGCACCACAAATTTATCCCCATCTGTTGGTAAACGCAGGTAAAGAACCCAATGCTTCACCTAAGCAGTGCTTAAGGGCTTTCTTCTTTAACACACTACACCTAAACTGCAACTTCCTGAGGAGCCAAGGCCTGGAAGTAGTCCTTTTGCCCTCACTGCTACCTCTGTTGAGGCCTGGAAGGGTCCCCGTGAGAGGATCTTTTTTATTCTCACCCTCATCAAAGTCACCATAGGAACGCAATCTTTAGGTCCCATACCGTGCAGGCTCAGGAACAAAGCAAACCCAACCCTGGGAGTACTTGGCCACCAGGCTGACCAGAAAGACAAGCAGACTGCCTGCTACCCATAAAGGTATAGAAATTTCCATCCTACCATCAGCAAGTGGCTTGCAGGAGAGGGCATCATCGAGGTCGCGGGCAGTTGATGGGTCAATGGTGAAGATACAGTCCTTCCTAGGAAAGATTGAAGACATGATTAGCAGTGCCACAAATACCAGAACCTTTATCTCACTGTACTAGAGTTTTAAAGAACAGCTACTTTGCAAATGTGCAAATGGTAGGCAAAGGGAAGAGGAACTTCTGTTACGGCTCTTCGAGAAGGGGATCGTTTGTCAACTGTGAGACGGGAGAGGGAAATGGCGGATGCTACCAAGACTCCACAGGATCTCTGAGAGTCCTCCTTTCCCACTCTGTGAGCTAGCACCACTTCTGCTTGAGGCTGAGTGGAGAAGTACAAGCAGGTAGAATGAGGTGGCTTCCATGGACTCTGGCTTCCCAGAGTTTTCTGACATGAGGAGCAAGTGCTCTTGGTAAATAAATTACTCTCCAAAGGTCACTTCTTGCTTTTGCTGCTCTCTTCTTCAGTGGCTAATGGGAACCTGTCCTTCAAGGATCTGTGCGAGGATGACTTACTGCTCCTTCTCCTATCTCCCCAAAGTGGGGGTTTGTCAGAGAATAAATCACCTGATTTACTGTGACAAAGGGGACAGGACCCAAGAATAAGTTTTACGAAAACAAACAAAACTTTGGGCCATACAGTTAGCTGTAATACAACTATACTTGGAAATGTACCCAATCAGTTCGTGTCCACGGAATAGTTGTATATTTCCCCCAAGCTCACAGAATCAGTATGCCTCCTCCCCATTTATCTTCACACGGTACCCCTGTGCATATCCCGCTCTTCATCTGTGAAGTGCAGGGACATTCTCATTTTCCTTTCCAGCTTCCCAAATAACATGCCCTACCTAGCTGCCAGTCTGACCACATAAATACCTATGGTTTGGGCATTCTGTCCACAGTTCTTCATACCTCCTCCCTTCCCTCCCTGGGCACTGGCATGGGGGCTGAGGTGCTGGACAGAAAGCACCTGTTCTTCCCACACACAGGCCTTCTCGCTGGTGCCCTCTGCTGCCTCTGGACAATTCCCAAGTTCTCCGTCCATGTCCTCATGTCCTCCAGGTACTAGCAGTGCCACTGCTGCCAGGCCCTGCTCTCCTCTGGAGCATCTGGGTACCCACCACAATTAGACTGGCTTGGTTCCCACAGACTTCTTTCTTCAGGTCACTCCTCTGCTTAAAGTGTCCCCAAAGCCCGCAGAGGCTGCCAAGCAGGCCCTGGTGTTGGCTTGCAAAGTTCTCAGGGCCTTCCTTCCTCTGTCCCCTTCTTCTCAATAACCCTCAGCAGCATACTCTGACTCCTCACGCTGATCAGCTCATCCCTGCAGGAGCTCAATTCTAGGACAGTACTGATTCTGAGATGGCCCATCAATTCAACAACAGCTTTTTGGGGAAACAAAAAAACCTTACCACATTAAACAGATACATTGATTTTAAAGTATTTCAGGATTTGAGAAATGTTAAAAAGAGACATCAATAGGCTCTTAAATGGTAAATGAATATATAGATAACCAAACTGTGGTACATCTACACAAGGGAATACCAATTAGCAACAAAAAGGAATGAATTACTCCTACATGTAACAACTTAGAATCTCAAAGTTACTTCGCTAAGTTAAAAACACCATTCTCACGAGCTTACATAATATATAATTCTATTTCTATGACATTCTCAAAAAGACAAAATTATATGACCGCAGATCAGTGGTTGCCAGGGGCTGAGGGTGCTTGTTCTGCGAGAACAGAGCTTTCCTGTATCCTGCCTGTCGTGCTGGTTATGCGTCATGAATTTATACATATTTTAAAATTCATGTAACTGTATAACAAAGGTCAACTTCATTGTTTATTAGTTTTGAAGTTAAATTTTTTAAAAAGATTTTATTTATTTTTGAGAGAGAAAGTAAGCAGGAAGAGGAGCAGAGGGTTGTAGAGGAGGATGGAGAGAGAAAGGGAGAGAATCCCAAGTAGACTCTGCACTAAGCATGGAGCCTGACATGGGGCCTGATGTCATGATCCCAAGATTGTGACCTGAGCCAAAACCAGGATTCAGACATTTAACCAACTGAGCCACCCAGGCACCACTAAAAATAAAAAATTTTAAATATGATTTTTGAATCAAGGAAAGTAAAAAAATATATGTGTTCATTGTTAATGGACTTGACGTATAGGTGCTGGAATTACTTATATTTTCCTTTATTCTTTTCCACATCTTCCAAAATTTTCACTATAACTATTATTTTCATAAATGGAAAAAATTAGCACTGTAGATAATCCCCCAAAGAATAATTTATACTTTATAGTGCTTATAAAGACATTTAGCAACCTTGTAGACTCATACTGCAGAATACAGTCAATAGCTTTAAAATTATGAGTTGTGTAAAATTATAAACTCACTGGAATACTAAGAGAAGAGGGTGGGGAAAGGTGGGTGCCACTCAGGTGGAGGACACAAGAGCATTTAGAGAGCAGTCTTAGGAAGAGTTGTCTTCTCAGGACATCCAATCTTCTCACTATTTAGTGAGATACTCGCGGGGGGGAGGGGGATACATAAATGTGGGGGGAACATAAATGTGGAGGTCTTGGGATATAAAGAATTGATTTCTGCTCTACCATATAAAAGATGTAATTTTAAACAAGATTTCTTTCTTTTTTTTTTTTTTTGACAGAGAGAGGGAGAACAAGCAGGGGGAGTGGCAGGCAGAAGGAGAGAGAGAAGCAGGCTCCCCACCCCCCCCCCCGGAGCAGGGAGCCCCATGTGGGGCTCCATTCCAGGACCCTGGGATCATGACCTGAGCCAAAGGCAGATGCTCAACTGACTGAGCCACCCAGGCACCCAAGGAAGATGTAATTATGGCACAGAGCCAGATGAAGAGAAACACCTGATGTCCCCTGGAAAGTAAGCTCCCTGAAGGCTGTGTTGCAGCATTGTGAACACAGGCTGCAATTCAAGTGTTTGTTGAATGAATGCATGTATGCTGACAGGAAGAGACAGGGAAGTGAAAAAACCCTGACACCAAAGTAATGGGCTCTGAATTGGTGAGGATCTTGAACTTGATTCACAAGGCAAAGAAGAAATTGACTGCTTATTGTTTCTCTTTATATCCTCCATAAAAGCTGGCAAAATGCCTCATATATAATATACACTAAGTATTCAATAAATACTTGTTGAACTTGAAAGAAAAGTGTTAGACATGGAGGTGGGAATGTTCTGATCCTCCTTTCTTAATGACATTATAAGAAGCTGAAAGAATGTCCCTCTAGTCAAAAATTAAAAATTACACTGTTAGCTTGGTGGGGGCCACAGTTTTCTGGTTTACTTAGATTGTTGAAAAGGAAGTCATAAAAAAAAAAAAAAGAAAAGAAAAAAAAAAGAAAAGGAAGTCATGCTTTCATAAAATTGAGTGTCTCTGGGTGCTCTGACTTTTATTTCAATGAATGAGTGAATAATGCCCAGAAAACATTACAGTGTCAAACTGATGCAGACACATGAGACAGAGTAAAACTTCAGGGTTTCAGTTTTAATTTGTAAATGTCTTAAGAAGACCCACTAACTGTTTCTGAGAAAAACCTTAGACTAGACTGTAAACACTCAAACCAACTCTCTCTCTCTTTTTTTTTTTATCTGTTCTTAAACCAGAAACATAAAAGTCTAAATTAAAACAACTCTGAGGAACAGTAGTCAGGAAGGCTTGCTGGAAAGACGTGCCATCCAAACATTATCCTTGATCATGGGACAGCAAACTACTGCCACAGACCAAAAAGGGCCTGCCACCTGTTTTGGAATGACCTGTGGGATAAGAATGGTTATTGCATTTTTAAATGGTTGGAAAAAAAAAAAGAAAAATATTATTTCATGACATGGGAAAATTATATGAAATTCAAATTTCAGTATTCACACATGAATCTTCACTGCAAAAAGCCATGCTTTTTGGATACAATGGCAGAGCTGAGTAGCTATGACAGAGACTGTCTACTTAATATTACCTATCTGGCCCTGAACAGAAAGTTTGCTGACTCCTGTTTTATTTTATTTATTTTTAAAATTTTATTTATTTACTCATGAGAGACACAGAGAGAGGCAGAGACTCAGGCAGAAGGAGAAGCAGGCTCCATGCAGGGATCCCGACGTGGGACTCGATCCTGGGTCTCCAGGATCACGCCCTGGGCCGAAGGCAGCACTAAACTGCTGAGCCACCTGGGCTGCCCTGACCCCTGTTTTAGATCAACGTTCCCCAGTGGGTCAAGTTTGTGTGTGTGTGTGTGTGTGTTCAAAGGTCTGATGATTAAATCAGTTTGGGAAGTGCTGGGCCAATTTTTTAATTGAAACTTCTTAAGAGCCTTCAACATACTACTGTTGTGCAATTGTTGCCATACCTATTTGATCTGGTTGTTTTGTTTTTGTTTTTCCTTATTTTTTGTTTTTGTTTTGTGGCAGAGCATCTCTCAGATGCAACATGTTCCTCAGGACACTATCCTTTGAGAAGTGATGAACTGGCCCCTGCACAGGCCTGCAGTGGAGTCCTTGTCCCAGATGGAAACTTGCCACCAAGTCGACCCCAAGGGCCACAGCAGGAAGTCAACAGAATGGCTATGTTGTCCAATGCAGGGAAGCCAATGAGGGCCCTGTCCACCCACTCACTCACTCAGGGCCCCTTTTATGAGTCCTCTGGGGGAAGTTTATACAGGGCAAGGACCCACTCTCACCCTCCTGAGCTCATGGTTTGTTTGTATCTTTTGTTTCCCTCTTTGCTTTGGCTTCTAGGAACTCAGAAAACTATTGTGACTTGCCTCAAAAGGATCTTATTTGTCGTTTCAACTCTGAACTCACCTGTATCCTGGCCGTGACCAATTATCCCACTCATATATTCCTTTTGCCTTGTATTCTAATTTTTAAAAATTAACTGCATTATATGTACACCTGCTAGCTACCTTTAATCCTTTTTTTTTTCTTCCAAAGCAGGGTGTAAGTATGTATGTGTATAGACTAAGGGGTTGCAACATTTCAGAATCACGTTGAAGGGGATGCTGAAAGAAGAGGAGATCTTCAGAGAACTAACTTCTAGACAGAGTAGAAGTTGGAGGGCTCCCAATAAGTATTTGTACTGTAGCAGCAGACTCCAAACCCACTCGCTCACTATGGAAAATTGGGAGAACCAAGAGAACAGTGAGTGACCCTGACAAACCCCAGTCCTCGGCACTGAGAACCAGTGATTTAATCTGTTGTCATCGCCACAGTTAGGAACCAGCCACCATGTGGTGCATGAGGGCTCCTTCTGGTGGCAGGCCACAGTGGCCGGGAGCTGCTGGCCTCAGCACTTGGGAGCCTGGCCCTGCAGGGGGGTGCACTGTGCAGCTGTTACACTCTGTTAACGTGCTGGGGATTTTACTGGCTCCCTCTCTGGAAGGCTTTGGTCTCACAACCTGCAGGGAGCAGCCAGGCCTGCCAGCTTTTTAGAACCTGTGAGACCAAATATTTCAAGAGTTCCGCAACATCGGTGAGAAAGAAGCTAACCCTGAGCCACAGGAAACCAAGTGCCAGGTGGGGGAGGGAAAGAATTAGACTCCAGTTCATGAGGCTGCAGATTTCCAATTCAATGCAACGTTATGTAACCAAAATTTCTGAAGGGACGTGACTGAAGGGCTTAGTAGAACTTTTTAAAGTGACAGAAAGCTTCTAAGATTGTCCTCCTCAAAGCCACTGGTCCAGGAAAAGTAACTGAAGGCTTTCTCTAATCCTGTAAGACCTTGCCAAGAATCCCAGGAAATAACCAAAGCATAGACAGAATTTCTGTTCCTCTGTCACTCCATACTCTTCCTCTGACCTTGCGTCCGCTCCCTCCTCAAAGCACCAGCACCTCTGCCTCCTTGCAGCTGGAGGCAGCTGTGTAGTCTCTAGGGCAACACTGCCTCACCACTTTGTCACTACAATCACCTCACCTTGCTGGATTTTGGCCAGGCCCCTACCCCATCGCAGAAAGTCCTCTCCGTAAGGTCACAGATGTCTTGGGGGGGCTCAGTCCATTATGCTTCCAACTCATCTCAGCCTGGGTCTTGATCTCAGGGTCATGAGTTCAAGCCCTCTGTTGGGCTCCATGCTGGTGTGGAACCTACTTAAAAATTAAGAAACTGCTCTCCCTAGGGTCTCAGATGCTGCCAGATTAATCACCTTAAAGCATGTGTCCCGTCAAAAGCCTTTATCAACTCTTTACTGAGTAAAATAGAAATACAGCTTAGAATTCAAAGGCTTTCACAATACGGCCCCAACCTATATTTTTTAGCTAGTCTGCATAGTCCCAAGATGTGCCTTGTATGTCAAACTTTCCTCTGTACCCTCTGGTCTCCAAACACTGTTGCTGCTCCTGGCATGGAGATATTCACCCGGCTAACTCCAATATCTAAGACCTACCTGGCTTTTCAAAGACTGGCTACAAAGCCATCTTTTCCCCAGGGAACCTTCTGTAGCTCCACCAAGTGGAAAGCGCTTCCTGTCCACCGTCCCACCCTTGCCTGCAGCCTACCTTTCTCTGATGCCTTGTCACCAGCATGCTGGTGGGGACTTAGGGGCATGTCTTCTCACTGTGGTAAGGTGGGGTGCTCCTCAAGGTCTGCCTCTGTGCCTCCTCCAGCACATTGAAGGCATACACAGAAGGAACAGCTGATGGGTAAGTGAATGAGCAAACGGCCAAAGGGCTCTCGTTAGCACTTTTCCATTCAACTTTGCTGCTGCGTCTTGGGAAATACATTTAGGATTAGAACTCATGACCTCCTGGCGTGCAACCCTGTGGTCACACCACAATGTTATTGTTTCCAAGGGTGTCTTTTTCTGTCTTCATCCCATCTTCTTTTCTCATAAAACAGTGTTTTACAAACTGCGGTTCAAGGACCATCTCCAGACTAACAAAATTTATAGAGGCCCTCCTCTCCTCCGTCCGTGACTCTGTTTGTCTCCTTGCTAGCAAGCAATTCTGCTGCAAAGGATCTGGGTCAGTGACAATGGTGAATGGGTGAGAAGGAACAGAAAAAATTTAAGAAATAACCTGACGAGGTTAAAGAATACAATTTTTACACAAACACTTTCTTAGGTGAGATGGTTATCAGAGTTTACACTGAAACCAGAAAATGTTATGGAAACTACAGCCAGAAGAGCAGCTAAGTAGCCAAAGCACTCATCCACGGGGTACTATGTAGGCGGCCCAGCCAGATGGGTGCTGGATGGTCCAGTCAAGTCAGATGCTGGATTCAGCTGAGCTCCCATTTCAATGTGACTCTCCTCAGGGACTGGCCAACCTCTCTTCTTACAGGCAAAGGGAGCTGGGAGTGGCATCCAAACTGAGGGCTGCCCCCTGTGGTGCCGCAGGGCTGGACCTTTTATTTTTTCTGATGGCAGCTGTGGAAATGTTAATACTCTTTCACTCAGCCCTACCGCCACAACAGATGCCACAAAGTCTGACACAAATCCCAGATTTTTCAGAACAGAAAAAGACTAAGGTCTATTTAAAGCAGAAAGAGACCTTGGTCCATCTGTCCTTCTCCCCCGCAAGGGATGAGGTGACACATCTGAAGCCACAGAGTGAGCTGAAGAAGCAGCACTGGCCCAGGCAGGCTCCTTTTTTACATGACCCTGGGTTTTTAATCTAGGGCCCACAGAAGGTCGACCTCAGGAGTAAGCAAAATTCTAGACCAAGTGAACCTAGTTACTCAGTTACTTTCTAAAGGACACAGATAGGATGAGACTGAATCAGAACCAACTGAAACGGTCTTCCCTGTTACATTCACTGAACCTCTCATCATTCCCTGCCACTTTTCGTACTTTGACAATCAACACTCTGGAGTGGAGGCTGTGAGACAAAGCTGGCCTGAACTATGGGAGCCAGGGATTATGGCATTGGCCAGGAAAGCCATAGTTTCAACTCAAAGAATGTGCTAAAATTAATTCTCTTCCCCTCAAAGTTCACTTTGAAAAGTGTTAAACTTTTAGGAAAGTTGAAAGAACATTGTAGGATGAACATCCATATATTTCTCATCAAGAGTCATCAAATGTCAACACTTTACTCATATTTGCTTTATCTTTCTTCTCTCTCCACCTTTCCCTCTTCATATAGCTAGATTTTTTTTAAAAAATATGAACTATTTAAACTTATGTTGCAGAGATCATCTGCAAGAACATTAATCTTGCTCTCCCTTCATACTTTAGAACGCATTTTCTGAGAATAAGGGCATTCTTCTACAGAACCACAATACTGTTACCATAGACCAAAGATAACTAATTCCCTACAACCGACTTACAGGTCCTATTTAAATGTCTTCAACTGTCCCCCACAAGCTTCTCTAGCTCTTTGGTTTCCTCCTGATCTAGGATCTAATCGAGATTTACACACAGTATTTGGTAGTTATGTCTCTTTAGTCTGTTTAATGTAAAACAATCCTTTCTTTCTTTTCTTTCTTTTCTTTTTTTTTCTTTTCTTTTCTTTCTTCTTTTTTTTTAAACATAACATTGCTTTTTTGAAGAGTCCAGGCCTGGTATCTTGTAGAATGTCTTATGTTCTGGATTTATTAGCTTGGTTCCTCATGGAAGGTAGAAGAAAGAAAAGTACAGAAAGAAATCAATTGTGGCATAATTCATCTTCTCTGAACTTCCTAAATGGAAAGTTAGGTTTTAAGTCTCAACTAGATTTGGAGTGAACATTCTAGGTTGAATACTTCACAGGTGATAGTGTGTACTTCATATTGCATTCCTTCAGAGGGCCAACAGTCAGGCTGTGGGATTAATTACTTCGTTAGGGTGCTAATAGCCAGATTTCTATCTTAAGGTTACTTTTTACTCTTTGTATTTAATGAATAATCCGTAGGATAAGACTTTTAGATAATATCCTGTTTTCAAAAAAAGTTTCAATTAACAATTTTAGCATCCAGTGGTGATTTTTGCCTGAATTGATGTAACTCTGCAAGTTATAAAATGGTGCTTTTCAGATCCTATGATAAATACATTTACTGGTAGGCTTTCTTCTGTCAAGAGCTTTTCCTGCTATGCCCCCAATGTTTGTCTTATTTTGAGTATCATTACAGATTCACTAATTTTTTTTTTTTTAAGAGAGGGAGAGAGCAAGGAGTTGGGGAGGGTGAGTGGGGGAGAGCAGAGGGAAAGGGAGAGAGAATCTTAAGCAGGTTCCACACCCAGCATGGAGCCCAACACCTGGCTCCATCTCACAACTCTGAGATCACGATCTGAGCCAAAATTAAGAATTGGATGCTTAACCAACTGGGTCACCCAGGTGCCTCCCAATTCACTGATTTTTTTTAATTCAATGGATTATAATCTATTGCCATTACTATTCTTTCTGATACTCAAACTGTCCCAAATTAGGCTGGTGGGAGCTCTTGTGATCTCCTGTGTCTGTGAAGTGTGTCTTCCCTAACAAATCTTTGAGTACTTCTATGCTTTTTGACATAGGAAATGTTTCAGGCTCACCTTATACATTACCTTCCCTACACTAATGATCACCCACTTCCCGAAGGAGCCCTGATTCCTTTTGACAAGGAATGAATGATATTTAAAAACCAATACAGGGAACTAGATTGATTGCTGTGTTCATTATTACTGGGGTATCATGGCTTCTAGGCCCTTTTAGTGAGAATTAGAAAATACTGAGTTAAATCACAGGAATTGCTGATATTTGACAATTTGTGGCCTAAAAATTGGCAATTTCTAACATACTGTTTAAAAATCATGAGTTCATACTGACACTGATTGATCAACTGATAACTAATATTAAAGAGTTCATCTTATCTTCTTCTGTTCCATATTTATATCTTCATTCTCCCAAGTGAGAACGTTGGCACCCAATGGCTTCAGTATTCAAAATTGTTTCAGAATTATAATCCCAATACACAGAACAATATAATCCCAATACAAAGCAACAATGAACCAATTAAGATTCTTTGGAGTTTTATCCTTAGAATATGGTCACTAAGAGTATATAGTTAAGTGTGTTTGAAAGTATAGTGCAGAAATTATTTGAATTAATTCTTTTTTCTATTTGTGGTGGTGCTTTGCATTTGATAAACATTGGGACCACTTGTTTATGTGTTAGGTCAAGTTTAGACATTTTGCTTTTATCTCCTTTTAGATTTGATTTCATTTTATTATTGAACATTTAAAATTTTAAATGGTTCAAAGTTCAAGTGTATTCACAAAAGTCTTACTTTCATCTCTACCCTCCTACCTTGTTTCTGCCTATCCCCTGGAGATAACTATTTCATCATATTCTGGTTTACCCTTTCTGTGTTACAGCTTTTCCTTTTGATATTCTTTTTTACTTTTTATTAAAGATTTTTATTTATTTATTTGAGAGAGAGCATGAGAGGGATCATGAGAGAGAGAGAGCACAAGCAGGGGGAGTGGCAGGAGAGGGAGAAGTCGACTCCCAATCCAAGGATCCGAGCCTAAGGCAGTCGCTTCACCAACTGAGCCACCCAGGCATGCCTGGTATTTTTTTTTCTTCTCTTTTTTTTTCCTTACACAACAGTCAAATACTATAAACTCTTTTGCAACTTGCTTTTTTCACTTACCAATATATCCTGGAAATTATTTAATATCAGTTCAGAGGCTAGAATCATAGAATCATCAAAACTGGAAGTTCCTTAGAAGTCACCCTAGTCCATATTTTATCCCCCAAATGACTTCAAATCAAAGTCAATCAGACAGATCAAATTACATTTTGAATATTGGGAATGGAGGGGTTATAAAGTTCATTGCCTCCTTAGGCCAGTCATTCCATTTAGAGAGCTCTATCAGAAAATACCTTCATATACTGAATTGACAATTGATTCTGAAAAACCTCATAATTTAGTTATGTGTAGCCCCCAAAGAATTAGCTGGCTCCCTCTTCCACCATATAGATCTTCAAACGTGAATTTTCCCAAGAATAGGCCCATCCCTTTCTTGTTCCAAATGGTTTATGATTGTGTGTAGTTGTAGTTATTTTAAAGGTTTTATTTATTTATTTGACAGGGAAAAAGAGAGAGAGAGAGAGAGAGAACCTAAGCAGGCAGGGCAGCAGGCAGAGGGAGAGGGAAAAGCAGGTTCCTGGATGAGCAGAGACCCTGATATGCAGGACTTGATCCCAGGACCCCTGGATTATGACCTGAGCCGAAGGCAGACTGGCTTTATTGACTGAACCACCCAGGTGCTCCCTTAGTTGTTTTCATAATAATTTTCACTTATTTTGAAGTGGTAAGAACCTCAAAAGAACAAATCGAAGTGGTAAGAACCAATGGAACATCAATATAAAAAAGGTATTGGAGGTCAAGAGAAAGAAGGACAAAATTCTTTCGTCAATATTTACTGGGCTCTACTGTTCTAGATGTTTGGGACACATTTGAGAACAACAAAGATTCCTACCTACTTACATTCTAGTGGTGGAGGAGACAGAACATAAACAGTATTGTAATTAAGTGCTGTGGAGGAAAAAAAAGAAAAATTAGAAAAGAGTAGGGGGGGGTAGGTAATTGTAATTACCAATTACATTAGGATAGCCAGGGTAGGCACCAATGAGATGATGACATTTGAAGATGACCTGAAGGAGCTGAGGGAGTGAGCCGTGGGTTACACCAGGGAAGAAAGATTAGGACAAAGGAAGAGCTTGTGCAAAGGCCCAGAATCCACCAAATTAGTTTACCTGAAGGTGATGAACAATTGGGCACAACTCAACCAAGAGAGTTTGTATGTAGAGCACAGATGGCTTGGTCTCTGTGTTCTTTTACTTTTTGTCTAAGAAGTCTTCTATCTAGGCCTGCAGGGGTTCAGAATGCAGTTCTGCATGCCTAAGGAAGCAACGAGAGAGCAGCTGAGTCCACTGGGCCCAGAACATCTCCCTATCCAAAGCTCTCTCTGAACAGCTCTCTTTCTTTTACCTCTACTAGCAGAGCTTCCTATAATTGAGATTTAAAATATCAGAGTGGGGTTAAAAATAGGCTATGAGAATACTGATTGATAAATATTAAGTTTCAAAATGAGACAAAATGAAGTAGCAATAAACTTCCAGGAAATGCTCCCATGGAGGGATCAAATATGGAAGGCCCTAGAGTGTTAAAAATTTAAGCATAAAAATTCTATACAATGTACAAAATCTTCAGAAAATATAAACATTATCAGAGGTCATCAATATATGGGAAATCTGGCTCTCATTGAAAACCCTTTTATTCTCTCTCTCTCCTAGAAATCACCTCTTGAGAGGATAAAATTTTAATAATGATGGATATTACTTTTGCTCTCATTTTGTGCATGGGGAAATTGAGGCTCAGAGAGATTAACTAACTTGCCTAAGGTCATGGAGCTGCAGAGCTTTGATTTAACAGGACAGAAATTCAAAAGAGACGGTGTTAAAAGAAGGGAAGTAGACCAAGAAGTTTCATTTCAATTAAGTTGACATCTCTTCTAGTTGCCCTTAGTTCCACACTCTATCTTTAGACTAAAACACCCCAGAAGCATTTTGGCTTAAGTAATAAAATAAATACCCCAAATTTCTTTCAGAAAAAGTTTCCCTATGGTTGACTAAGTTGACAATGACTTCATTTTTAGGTACCAAATCCAAATCTAATTATTTTTCACTCTTAATCTGAAAATTCACATACAGAGTTCTGATATCAGGTTTATTCACAGTAGATTATCCTTGGGGCACCTGGGTGGCTCAGTCTGTTAAGTGTCTGCCTTCCGGCTCAGGGCTCAGGTTGTGATCCCAGGGTCCTGGGATGGAGCCTCTTCCCACCTCCCCAGGCTCCCTGCTCAGGAGGGAGTCTGCCTCTCCATCTCTCAGCCCCTCCTCCTGCTTGTACTCTCTCTCTCTCTCTCTCAAATAAAAAAATCTTTTTAAAAAAGTAGATTATCCTCAGTATGTTAGAAAAAGCCATGTCCCAAGTACTTTCTTTTGGAAAGGGCATACAAAAAGAGGAAAAAATAGCCAAAGAAAGAATACATGTAGATATATTTTAACTCAAATCAAATATACACTTTTAAATTTGCTTTGCAATTTCCAGAAGAGAGATAGTTAATATGTAAAAATAAAACAAATTGTAACCAAACTGTCATATGACTTTATCAGAGACTTAAACACAATGGGGTAAAGGCTAGTATTTAACAGATTTAAATTCTAGTGGACAGAATTAAGAATAGTCACAAAGTCAAGGAATTAACTATGTCTAGACATCTCTCCTAGATTTCTATTTGAGGAACAGTATTTTTTTTCTCATCCTTTGAATTCCCAAGCTAGGAATTCAGAACCTGCTGTTGAAAGGATCATCATCCTTAATTCTCAATCCATTTATCAGGCTAAAATGCAAATGTAAGTGGTGAATACATTTCAACAGCCCTGGAGCTCCAAAGAGCCTTCTCAGGGAACATGCTGAGCTAACTGAGGAAGGGTTAAGCCACCCCTATTTTTCAGATCTGAAAACAGTTGTTCTGATATGAGAAGAATCATTACAATGGTGCCAGCTCCCTTCTATAAAAGCTATACACATTTTTTGCACAACTGTATGATTGTTATGGCAACCATAAAAATGGAACTATCATTCTTCAAATTACACACTACCCATACTGGATTACCTACATACGTTTGTTCTTCTACATTACCCAGAATTTCTTTTCAGAAAGTGCTATGTCTGTCCTATAGATGTTTAGGAGCAAGATAAAGTGGTCTCTTTCAAAGGGAGAGTCCACAACAATGAATCTTTCAAAGGCCTAGCTCTTCAAGAATTCTAGGGCTTCCCTGTCAAGTCTTTGAATCCAATGGTCACTGGGAGGCCTCAAAATATTTTCCCTGGGAGGCAGGGGAACTGCTTGGAAAATGTATTCCCCAATGATTGTTTTTGTATTAAGAGGAAGATTAAAGCACCATGAATGAGCCTTAATAGATGTTGCACAGTTCTGTAAAATACTGAGAACATTTACTAGTCTCAGTTTAGTGAAGTGAGAGACATATTAAAGAGATACATACAAGCATTTCTGAAAATAACACGAATATATCAAACAAAGATGCCAAAATAAATTTCAACTATATTTTAGTATGATCAGGGACTCTCTTATTACTTTAGCTAATACCAGTAGAACTCTGTAACTTTTAACAGCAAAAAAGTGTGAATTCTTTCTTCTCATTAGTGGGCAAAGCCAAGACTGGTCTTGTATGTCTTTTAAATATTCATTTTGGGCCAAAATTCTGTTTCATTGTTCACAGAGCTGATTCTACATTTAAAAAAAAAAAAAAGAGGCTAGTAATAACTTCCTGGCTGATTTTAATATTAAATACTTATATGCTGAGCCAAAAATGTGTTTGCTCCAGATTTTCCAAAAAAAGACACTGAAATGCATTTAGGTTTCCTTTCTCAAAAATTGAACAAAATTAATTAAATTTTGAAAATTAAAAAACCCCAAAAACACATGAGGTTTTTTTTGGGGGGGGGGGGGCAGAGTAAGTCAAGCTCTAAAGGCAGCACTCCTAGTTCCAGCAAGTGCTCCTTGCCACCTGAATGGAGTGAAGTGCATAGTGCTATTTCTCAACTCCCATCCTACCTACAGGATAGGAGAAGTCCCCATTTTCAGTCTGCACATCTTGCTATGCTTCCAGGGTTCAAACCTCCAGCACACTCCCTCTGGCTCAGCCCCATCCCTACCATCCAGTCCCTACCTAGCCTAGGACTGGACCTGAATTCATAACCCTAACTTCTTTTCCTACTGAAGCAGCTCTCCCCAACTGGACTCCAGTTTCCTCTCTCTTCTTCTGCCTTTCTGATCCATTAGTGTTTGGCTTCTAGGATTAAGTTCCTAATACTTAGCATTAGATTATGCTCCTTTCTCAAAAACCTTCACTGGTTTCCAGCCATCCTGACACTACACTCCTCAGCTTGGCCTTCAATACATTGAAGACATGATCTGACTTCAAACTACTTTCCCATTCTCACTTAAGATGACTTAACTTCATCAACATGGGGCCTTAGTAAACTAGTTCTGCTAAACACCTCAAATTAGTGATTTGTGTAGACTCATCATCTCTTCTTCCAGTCTATTCTCTTTGAAGGAAAGGGACTGTTTTGATTACATATTTTTCAAATCCAACAGTATTTATTTCAGGGTCTTGCAAAGAGTAGCAATAATAAATATTTACTGAATTGAATCTTTAGTTGGGCCCTTTCAATCCAACCCCTGGAAAACTGGCTGTGGCTATGGAAGAGCCACAAATGGATTTCACTTACTCATCCCTTTACCAGAAGCACCAACATACCTGTGAGAGTAGAATACACTTTAGGTGATGCCTGAAGGGATCTCCAGTCTTGGAACCTCCAGCCATGGCCTAGGAATATGGCCTAGGAATAAAGCCCTAGAGAATTTTCTAGGTTTAGAAAGTCCTTTGGATTATGAATATGTTGATAAGCAAGGGTAGATAAGAAGAAGACAGGAAAATTGGGTAAGGAAGAACAGAATTTAAGAGCAGAAGGTGGTGTGAAATTTTAAACATCTTTTTGGTAAGGCAGTGTGTCTTAATCTTCATCAGAAAGGAAGAGGCACTATTTTATAAAGCATCAAGTAGGCTAGAGCCTGTGCTAAGTATTAAACATGTTACTACGCCTAATCCCTGTCACAACCCCATGAGGAAGGCAGTACCTATACATTCCTTTTAACTTGTAAAGGAAAGTTAGGCTCAGAGGAGTTAAGTTGTTCATCCAAAAATACATACCTAGTGGCAGAGTAAGTCATTTTTCAAGCCAAATTTGTCTCTAAAACCTATGTTCTTGTATTTCACCCCTGTGAAATCAGGGACATTTAAAATTTTCAAACTCCTGGGACAGAACAATGAATGACACCATGCATACATGTGGAAGGGAACACAGTTGCGGTAGACCGTTACCTGTCCTGCTCTTTCTCTTCCAAACCAGCATGTAACCCAAACCCGGACAAATGCATCCCACCCTAGAATCTGGAATTAGGACAGAGAAAGTGAAAAAGAGAAAAGGAAAGAGGTGTGTAAGGAGAGAAGGGAGAGAGAGAAGTCAGGCTCCCTCTGAGTGCCTGGGAGGTAGCAGCCATCTACTGAGGAATGGGAAGCAAAGAGGCTAGTCTGAGGGAGGGGAAGCAGATGCGGAGAAGCAGCAGAGGTGGAGGTGAAGAGAGAAGCCTTTCTGGGTTTCCTGCCTTACTTCATTTAGTCCCTGGTTCCCTGCCCTTGGATTCTGGGAGTCATCACAGGATCCTTAAAACAAATTCCCCTTTTTGCTTAAGCGAGCTCCAGTGGTTTCTGTTATTTGGGACCAAAAAGTCTTAATTAATGCAACAGCTGTGGAAAGTTTCCTAGAATGGCTAACTTGTCATGGCTTTCTCGAATGCTTTCTCGCTAACAAGCCATGACAGGCTGTTCCAGTCAAAGCTTCCATACCGCCTACCCCTTGAGGGGGGGGGTATGCTGCGAGTGAGTGTCCACAGGTATGGGGAGGCAGAGAGAGGAATAGCAAGTGTCTATTTCCAAAAAAAAAATCAACTTCAATGTACAATGCTATCACATCTTTTTGGCTAGCAGGAATTTGAAGAAGGCTCTGACTTCTTTTTTCTCAACATAGGGGAGGGAAAGGGTGCCGTGTTCTTGATTGGTGTGGTGTTTTGGGTCAACTTTTTTGTTTAGTGTTTACCAAGAGTGTAGACACATGAGGATGGTGGGTAAGAGCTTCCTAGACCACGGACCTGAATTCAAGGCCCAGCTCAGCCTTTCTCAGCCATGGGACCTTGAATAAGTGACTATACTTGCCTGAGCCCAGTTTCTTCATCTGTAAAATAGGGATAATTATTACAATAATTAAAGAATGTAATGTATAAAAGTATAAAATAACACATGTAAAAAGGTATAAAAGAAACAGTCAATCATTTATATATGTTGGTATATGTACACCTGCCACATTAAACAACAAAGCAAAATGAAAACTTCAAACTTTTACATGTGTTAATTATCCTTCTGCTGGATATTATGGGCTAAACATTCATGGAGATGATCTACTACTAGAGGAACTGGTCTTTCTTTTGGTGTGTCCCCTGGTGTGTGTCAAGCCCCAGGGCAAAGAAGACAGGGGAGGGACGCTCAGTGAGTGCCTACGATGCTCAATGAGTGCCTACCATGTGCCTGGCACTGTCTAGGGTCTGCCTGACAGTCGAGATTGTGCTAGTGATTTAATATTTTCAAAGTAACTCTATTTCAAAAAGAGGCGATTAAATATGACTATAGAAAAGGGTAATTGAACACACATTTAAAGCATTATTATGCTTGTGGGAACACTCCTATCCTAGGAATTCTAATTACATCTGTAAGACCACAGGAGAACTGTTTAAACAATCACAATGTGAAACTCTTGATTCTCCCATATACAAACGGTGGTGTAATTCCACTAAGTCACCTCTCAGGCACAAAGATTTTAGGGAAATTTGACCTTCACACACTGAGAGTAAATATAATGTAACAAGACCAACTTCTGCATACACATAACAGGACTTCCATGCACATCAGTGTCCTGTGAGAGTCACAAAGGGACGCCGTACACTTACATCATGCCACAACTGCTGAAAAGGGTTTTGGAATTCTTTTACCACTTTCTAAGCCAATTCATGAGCTTCGCAAGAAAATCAGTTTTACTACTTTATAATTATACTTAATTTTTTTTTGAAGTTGTCTTATCCAGCTTGATCACCCCCCCTGATTTACCACTCTTGGCTCTAAACTGACTCGGCTGTTTCCAAAACTCAAATCCACTCTCAAAAGATGAAGATTTGCCATTGTTGAAAATGTGCCTTAGGCTCTGAAGGCAATTTCCGAAGAGGAGTCCAAAAATGTGTATGTCCTCCACAGGCTCCTGCCCCACTGCCTGCCAGCAAGCTCAAATCTTCCTCCATCTTAAAGACGTCTTCGGGACCCTCTCACCTCCTCAGTGCTGCAATCTCCTTAGAAGAGATGTTTACACTTTGTGTCCCCATTTTTTCACCTCCCTTCCTCTCCTCAGCCGGTCACAGTCTTCTCGGGCTCCCATCGCGCTCACTGCAACAACATATGAGATACCCCGGAGACAAAGAAAAGAGCCTGATGGCTAAATGCAGTGACTTCTGTCCCAGTTCTGCCCTGGCCAACCACAGGGATTGAGGGAGGCAGGGCAGGGGGGAAATTGGGGATGATTATTGCTCACTGCAGTAGAGCACAGGGTAGCTCACCCTTGCATGGAACTTGTCATCAACCTGGTCTTTGCTTTTTCTGTAACTCTTTGAAAATATCCTCCTTCCTGTACCCCCAACCCTACCTTCTCCTAAGAAGCTTGCTTGCTTGCTTTTTCTTTCTTTCTTAATATTTTATTTATTTATTCATGAGAGACACACAGAGAGTCAGAGACAAAGGCAGAGGAAGAAGTGGGACTTGATCCCAGGACCATGACCTGAGCCGAAGGCAGATGCTCAACCACTGAGCCACCCAGATGCCCCAAAGCTTCCATCCTTTAAATGCTGGAGCTCTTCTCAATCCATTACTGGTCCCCTTTCTTGTTCAGGCGCATGCTCCTGCCTGGTGTGTCCATTCCCTTGGGTAGCTCTGTTATTTTTATGCACTGAAATAGGTACCTGTAGCCCAGACCTCTCTCCCAAATACCAGGCCTCTTTTTCTTTCTGCTCCTTGGACATTGCTTTTTGGTACCTAAGGCACTTAATATCCAAACTTTACATTCATCTTTCTCCATCCAAGGATTTTATTCTTGT
The DNA here is from genome assembly GCF_048418805.1 of Vulpes vulpes. NCBI lineage: Eukaryota > Metazoa > Chordata > Mammalia > Carnivora > Canidae > Vulpes > Vulpes vulpes. The sequence goes on from NC_132788.1 coordinate 7,783,510, forward strand.
CCTCTATTTCACAATCGCAGATTTTCCTGAATTTCACTTTGGCTTAAGGATGGATATTGACACAGTTCAAAGGCCATACTAAGAGGTCTTCTTGAGAAAATCAGAAGCAGTGTTAGTTGTTTTTTCTTCTTCTTCTTTTTCAATAATAATAAGACAAATGCCTATAGAAATCCTACTCATCCTTCAAAGCCAAGTTAAAATACCTGACTTTAAAGCTTCTTCATGCAAAATTAATTACTCAGCTGTGTTCACCAGGTGCCTGTTTTTTTTTATTTGAACCTTTCATTTTGAGATAATTGTCAACTAACATACAATGGTAAGAAATAAGAGAAATATGATATTACTTTTTACCCAATTTCCAATGGCAAAATCTTACTAAATTATAATACAATACCAAAACCAGGATACTGACACTCATAAAACGCACCAATCTTTAGATTTCCCATTCTCACTGTGCTCATTAAGTTCCACACAAGTTTATCATGTAAGCACCACCTCAAACAAGAGACTGAATGTTACCATCATCTCAAGGCACCTCAAGTTGTCTTTTAATAATAATCATCCCCAATTTCCCCCCTGCCGTGCCTCCCTCAATCCCTGTAACCACAGATCTATTCTCCAGGTCTCAAATATGTCTTTTCTACAATGTTACATAACAGAACCATACAGATGTAACATTTCAGATTGGCTTTTTTCCACCCAGCATAATTTCCTGAAGACTCATGCAAGCTGTTCCATGTATCAGTAGCTCATTCTTTTTTATTGCTGAGTACCATTCCATGATCTGGATGGCCCACGGTTTGTTTGACCATGCACCTGTAGAAAGATATCTGGGCTGTTTCCAGTTTGGGGATGTTATGAATAAAGCTACTATGAAAATGTGTGTGCAAGTTTTTGTGCGAACCATAAGTTTTTATTTCTCTGGGAACAATGCCCAGGAATGCAATTACCAGGTTGTATGGTATTGCTTGCAGCTTTTCACCGACTTTGCTTTTTCCTTTTATTTTAGCCATTCTGACAGGTGTGTGTTGAGATTTCACCGTGGACTTAATCTGTGTTTTCTAATGGCTAATCGTGTTAAACATCTTTTTATTTGTTCACTTGCCATCTGTATATCCTCTTCAAGAACATGTCATGTGCCCATTTTCTAAACGTAGTGCTTTTCGATTATTGAGTTTTAAGGGTTCTTTATGTATTATAGACACCAGTCCTTTGTGGGATATGTGGTTTGCAAATATTTTCTCCTAGGCTAGCTTGTCTTTTTATCCTCTTAACAAAGTCTTTCACAGACAAAAAGGTTTTAAGTTGAATTTATCCATCTTTCTTTACATGGACTGTGCTTTTTGTGTCTAGCATAAGAACTCTTTTCCCTAGCCTTATATCAATAAGTACTTTATGCTCTTTTCTATATAAGTTTTACAGTTCTACATTTTATATTTAAGTCTATGATCCATTTTGAGTTAATTTTTGCATATGGCATGAAGTTTAGATCAAGGTTCATTTATTGGCCTATGAATCCTCAATTCCTTCAACACTTGAAAAGGCTATTCCTCCTCCACTGAATTGCTTCTGCTCCTTGTCAAAAATTATTTTTGAAAACTTCCAAAATGTTTTCCAAGATGGCTTTGTTGTATGGTGCATACACATTTAAGATCACTATGTCTTCTTGGTGGAATGATCCTTTTAACATTATGTCCCTCTTTCTCTCTAGTAATTTTCTTTGCCATGAAGTCCATTTTATCTGATAATAATATAGCTACTTTTCTTTTTATAAAATTATTATTTGTATGGTCTATCATTTTTCACCCTTTTGCTTTAAACCCAATTATGTCATTGTATTCAAAATGAGTTTGTTTGGACATCTAATTACTGGATCATGCTTCCCCCTCCCATCCCATCCAATCTCTGCCTTTAAATTAGTGTATTTAGGCACTTTACATTAAGGGCAATTATTAATATGTTAGGAGTTAAGTTGCCATTTTTACACTTTGTTTTCTGTTTGTTTCCTTTCCTCATTACATTGCTTCTTTTCTTGTAGGTTAAATAAATATTTTTTTTATTCCATCTTGACTGTTTATAAAGTTATCACTTTGTGTAGTTTTCTGAGTGGTTTGCTCTAGGTACCACCCTATCTGTAATTTAGGCAGTCTACTATTTCAACTATTTACTACTTCAAGTAAGGTTGAGAAATCTGAATTCCACTTAGGTTCCTTTACCCTGTCTACATTCTCAGTATTTTTCCACATACACTGATCACTACATTATTTAGTGTTATAACTTTAGTTTCAAACACCAAATATGATTTAAGAAACTCAGGAGAATAGTTCATGATATTTGCCCCCAGTTGCATCCATTGTCATATTCTTTCCATTCAGAAATTCCATGCCATCTTATGCTATCATTCCCTTCTGTTTAGAGAACCTTCTTTAGTCATGCTTTCAGGGTATGTTGGCTTGGAGTAAATTCTCTTAGCTTTCCTTTGTCTGAGAATGTTTTTATTTCCTCTTCATTTCTGAAGGATATTTTTGCTGGAAACAGAATTCATGGTTGACATTGCTTTTCTTTCAGTACTTGAAAAATCTGCCACTTTGTTCTGGACTCCACGGTTTCAAGTGAGAAACAATTATCATTTGAATTGGTGTTCTCCTAAAAGTAATGCATCATTTCACTTTGCTTCAAAGATTTCTTTCTTTGTATTCAGTTTTTAGAAGTTTAAATATGATGTGTCTTGGCATCAGTTACTTTGGGTTTGTGCTGTTTGGGCTTCTGTATTGTGACTTATAATAAGAAATGCATATTTGGTCTTCATCTCTGTTTCTGATACAGAGCTCCTAAAACCCTTGGAATTTCCCAAATGGTAAAAGCAATAATGGTGTTTTTTGATATTCATAACAAATCCACACCTGAATTTATGCTAGTTAGATAACTTTTGGAAAACATTATGGTATGGGGACTGGTTCTCAGAGGAATCAATCATGTGATCAGAGGGCTGAAACTTTAGCCTCACTCCCCAACCTCAGGGGAGGGTAGAGAGGGAGTAGAGATTGAGTTTATTCACCAATGGCCAATGATTTAATCAATCATGGCTACATAATGAAGCCTCCATAAAAACCAAAAAAGATAGAGAGTTTCCAGGTTGGTGTACATGTGGAAGTGCTAGGAGGATGGCATGCCCAGGGAGAGCATGGAAGCTCTATGCCCATTCCCACATCTCTTGCCCTACGCATCTCTTTCATCTAGATGTGCCTGAGTTATATTCTTTTACAAAAACAACAACAACAAAAACCCAGTAATCTAGTAAGTAAACGGTTTCCCAAGTTCTGTAAACTACACTAGTAAATTAATCAAACATGAGGAGGGGGCCTCGGAATCCTCAATTTATAGCCTATTGGCCAGAGCACAAATAACAACCTACACTTATGACTGGCATCTGAGGTGGGAGGGGGCAGTCTTGTGGGACTGAGCCCTTAGCCTATGGGATCTGACACTACCTCTAGGTTGACAATGTCAGAACTGAGTTCTATTGTAGGACACCCAGGTGGTGTTCAGAACTGCTTACAATGTTGAAAACCCACACATCTGGTATCAGAAGTGAAGGAGTCGTAGTCAAGTACTAAGAGAAGACACACAGAAGGAGTGTGTTTTCCTTACAGGAGTCTGCTCAGCTCACTGAAGGCTTATGTTTGGCCAGATTTGGGAAGTTATCAGCAATGACTTCTCTGAATACATTTTCAGTCCCATTCATTTTCTCTTCTCTTTCTGGGACTCAATGATACACATGTTAGCTCTTTTGTTATTATCACATAAATTCTTCTTGCTCAGACTAGGTAAATTTTATTGATCTGTCTTAGAGTTCATTAATTCTATCTTATTAATCTCTAATCTACTATTGACCTCTGGATAGTTTTTGTTTTATTTTGGTTTGGGTGATAGTATTTCTTACTTTGGTATTTTCCATTGTGGTTTTTTTTTTTTTTTTTCATTTCTTTCTGAGATTTTTTTTTCATTTGTTTCAATCTCTTGAAATAATTCATAATTATTTGTTAAAGCACCTCTATAAAGGTTACTTTAAATCCTTATCAGATGTTGCAACATTTGATTCCTTTTGGTATTGATATCAGCTATATTTTTCATTCAAATTGTGGTTTTCCTGGTTCTTAGTGTGATGAATGAATTTCAACTGTATTTTAGACATTTTGGGTATTATATTAGGAGACTGGGTCCTATAGAGTTTTTGCGGGTTTTCTTTGGTTTTTGTTTGTTTGGTTTTAGTAGGCACTTTCCTACCAAGGTGTAGCTCAAGGGCCAGGTGAATGTGCATCTTCAACTTCCTACTGAATCCCACTGCCACCAACCTAGCAAAAATGAAGTACAGACTCACAGTGCCTCTCTGTAGGTAGCAATCCAGCTCTCCCTTCGGCCCTCTTGACATCTTCCTGATGAAAAAGGGGCACCAGTTCATACTGTCTCACTGATGCCAAGTGTGAGCGTAAGCTAAGCTTCCTGCTAAGCCCCATTGCCACCAGGAAGGGGAAAAACTAAAATGTGATCTATACTGCTTTGAAGCTCAACTCCCTGTTGACAGTAGGAATGAGGGGTAGGTGAGTGTCAACTACCCCTGCTTCCCACCCCTTTGTTCACAGTGGCAGGAGGTATAGGAGGTAGAGGCTGGGTTTGCACGGGGTTCCAGTGACACAGGGAGAGCACTGTAGTAACTATCTCTGACTCATCACATCTCTTTGCTGCCAGGAAGGAATGGAGGCTCATCTTATTTCTGGGACTTGCTTACACTACTCTCATGGGACAACTAGAACACTGCCTACTTTTGCTGAATAGGGGGTGGGGTGGATGGTGGGCAGAAGCTCAACTCCACTCCCAGGTCTGCCAACATGAGCCAAGAGAGGAATCAGAACACAGTCTGCTTCCACGGGATGAGGAACAGAGTCTACTCCTCACTTGGCCCCACAGACACTATCCTCAGAGGGAAACTGGTTCATGCCTCCTTCCACTGAGAAGGGGAAGGAAGAAAAGCCCCTCATCTGGTTCCACTGACATTATCCTAGCAGGGGAATTATAGCACCACCACCAATTTCTGCTGTGCAAGGGACGGAAGATTAGCCTTTGGGATGCCTGGGTGGTTCCGCGATTGAGCGTCTGCCTTTGGCTCAGGTCGTGATCCTGAGGTCCCAGGATCGAGTCCCGCATCGGGCTCCCTGCATGGAGTCTGCTTCTCCCTCTGTGTCTCTCATGAATAAATAAATACAATCTTAAAGAAAAAAAAAAAAAGACAACTAGCCCTGCTCAGATCTCAGATCTCTCAAAGTGGAATCAGAGTGTCACCTGCATGTGGCAGACAGGATGGAAGAATCTCTTGGAGATCTTTTCTCCTGTGCCTTTTGGTTATTCCAGGTTGGTGCCTTCTACAGCACCCTGTCTGGGCTATATAGGAGGCAATGAGGAAAACCAGAGGAATCACTGGCATGTTCCTCAAGTCCTGAGACTCACCCCCCCCCCCCCCCATGCAATCCACCTTCTCTTTTCCACATTTCTGAATCTTTCTATGCTTGTTTGTTGTGTTATGTCCATGTTTTTAGTAAGAAGGAGGGGCCAGGAAGAATGGGCGTACTCTTTGTCAGAAATAGAAGTTGTGCCTCATTTCATTATAGCAATTTTAACATTTTATTCTTTAAGATGTTTTCCTACCCAATTTTCACACAGCAACCTCTTTGAAGGCACTTGACTGTGTTTGTTAACATTCATTTTCCCAGGAATACCAAAAAGAAACAGGAATGAATCCTAGCACTTGCTTAGAAACACGTCATAAATCAACCAATTAATACGTATTCTGCAAACTCCTAAACAAAGCTCTTTTTCCTTTTTCTCCCTCCTTTTATCCTATATATAGTATGTATGTATGTATATATTTATTATAGACTAAGTATTGAGTTCGATTTGAGAAACAGAAAGACAAGTAAGACCTAACTCTTGTTCTTGAGGGCTTTGCCGTTCATCAGGATAGATCTATGTACAGGGAAGTTATAGGACAGTATGGCAAGTGCTATCAAATTAGTGTACACAAATGGAGAAGGGGAAGGAGAGCAGGGCATGACAGAGCAAGACAGCAGTTAAGAAGGGTTCTGGGAAGTAGATGAAGGGCAGAGCAGGGTATGGCCAAGACAGAAAGCTACAAGATAGTAAAATGGCTCAGGGAGAGATGAAGGGCTGAATCAGGACAGGATACTGCAGAGAAGCTAAGAAATTGATTTCCCTCTTTTTTTAAAACTAGCAATAAAATTGATAATTTCATTTTTTCACTTGCACGGATATGAGTATCAAGCTACCCAGCATTTCCTAGTCTTAAGAATGATTTGCCCATACAATTATCTACTTCTCATGGATCTCATTTTCAGATCCTGTCTTTCTTGCCCACTCTCCGTAATCTTCAATGGGAGGCTTGTTTCTTTCCTGAAACTTTCTGCTGGAAGTTGTCCTCTTTTATCTCCAGCCCAGGCATTAGAAAGTGAAGAGATGTGACACTAAGATCAGCAGGAATGGCAGGGTACAGACATTCAAAAAGCCACTCCATATAAGCATTACTCCATATAAGCATTAGGACCCATTAATCTTTTTTATTGTCTATGAGTTTCTTTTTTTTTAAATTTATTTATTAATGAGAGACACAGAGAGAGAGAGAGAGAGAGAGAGAGAGAGAGGCAGAGACACAGGCAGAGGGAGAAGCAGGCTCCATGCAGGGAGCCCGACATGGGACTCGATCCCGGGTCTCCAGGATCACGCTCTGGGCCAAAGGCAGCACTAAACCGCTGAGCCACCCAGGCTGCCCCTGTCTATGAGTTTCTTGTAATTTCATAAACAGTGAATTGGGATTTACATGAAAGGGATAATATTGGCAGCAGTTTCAAATGACAATGACAGCTTCCTTGTTTAATGCAGAACAATTTAACCTTGCTCTGTTCCACGTAAGCAAAAAAGGGGTTCCCTTGGCAATGAAGAGCTGAGATGTAAAGCATGATCCTTGGATTTTTCTATGTGGCCCACAGGGAGGCAGGGTCAATACATCTGTCAGATAAATGTGGCAGATTGTCACCAATGGAATACCATTTCTTTCAAATGCAAGGATGAGATGGCTTTGAATAACTCCAAGAGGACATTTCAAACAGAGTCACACTCCATCAGAGCTAGTACGTTTTGAAGTATTGACTTTAACAATTTCAATAGGATTTCAAGGAATACTAGGTCCATGAGATGACCCAAGAGAAAAAGTTCTAAGAAATCTATTAACCCACTGGTTTCTAAAAATATTTGGCCATAGAACCCATTTACTCCCTTTTACTCTCTTAAAATCCCAAAGGAAAAAAATAATAATAATAAAATAAAATCCCAAAGGACATATGACCTACTAACACCTTTTGGGAAAACCTAACCTATCAAATAACCCATTTTACAAACAATGAAAGTGCTCTGCTCTCTCTCCCCCCATCTTCCCAAATTTAACTAATTTGCCCAAGGTCATCCCACTAGCTCCCAGGAGAGCTAGGACTAACTTCTAGCACTCCTTCTATGCTGCCATACTCCCTTACCAGAGGAAACCTTTTCTAAATGGCAATTTAATCATACTGGACTTCCTGATAAACAGCAAGATCATTAGTCATTTAATGTTAGTTATGTTTGAAAGTTTTCCCACAAAAGGGTTGACCTGAAAGAGGTTAGTATTATATGTCTCTCCTTTCAAGCAGCTATTTCAAGGTTGGTTTTACCTGGAGTAAAAGGAAATTTCTGTCTGTTTGGAACAGTTCCATCTTGAAGATATTTCAATATTTCTTGCCACGGCACCCTTTCTGTGCTCGGTATTTTTAGCTCACTGTTTTCTATTTTGGCAGCCGAGAAGCTGCAGTTTGTAATTTTACCTCCAGCTTCATATTTCTTCTTAAAAGTGAATACAATGTCCTGTTTATAATAATAAAATCACCAGTTGGCAGAACGACATTAAATGGAAAAAAAAAAAAAGAGAGAAAGCAATTGGAAAATTTAGAGCAAGCAATTTTATGTGCCAAGTTTCACATTTGTAATGGTCCGGTGGAGGTCACTGGGCATCCTCTTTATTGAGGGGATAGTGAGGAAATAGATATCCACAAGCTCTCCTGTGAAAGACTATAGACACCACCTCCACTTCAAGGAAGCTCATATTTTACCAAAAAGTATGTGATCCAAACTTCTACCATATTACTAACTATAGGAAAAATCTAAAAATCAGTTCAGCGTGGTATTTTCCCCCTCCAATATTTAGGTTTTTATTTTTCCACTTTAATTGAGCTTTTAAGCTTTGGTTTCCTATTCCAGTTTAGCAACAAAGGAAACAAAATAATAAGAATGCAATTAGAAATAATTGGAGCCAGTCTCAGAAACAACCTTGGGGTTTCTTGGGCTTCTGGTGCAACCCCCTTTAAGCAGTTTCCTTGGATATATTCTCTTCCTGATCCCCAAAGGCTTGCAATGTTGGTGTTGCTTGTTCTTTTCTTTTCTTTAACCTCAGATGCCCTACTAAAGAGAGCTGCAGCTCTAGGCCATGCAAGTGGGGCTTCTCCAGAGACTGGAGGTGAAGGCCCAGAAAAATGGTGCTCCTGACCAGAAGGGCCAGATCACCCTTAGGAGTTCACACCAGTCTTTCTTCTTGAAAATTGCTAACCAACGATTTTTCTTTTCAAAATAAACACTATTTCTCTCAACTTCAGTTTGCAAAATATTACCCCAATTCCACTGGACTAAAAAACTGGAATTTTACTGACATAATTGGATTATGAGGTTTAAAGATTGATGGAACTTTTCTGTTCCAAATATAATTGTTCAAATACCAAACCTAAACGGGTATGTAGAAGTCCTTATGTAGCTAGAGCCAGAGTAACACTGTAGGCTCCATGGCAGGGTGGCTGAGCAGAAGGGGTCAAGGAGCTATCAAAACCATAGGAGTTGTGAGCCCTGGCATAGAAGGATCTGGAAGTCTGAGGGGAATGTGTCACCTTTTCTGCAGCCACAGCCTATCACTAAATGAAGACTGCTTTAGTCACTCCAGTTCCCTCTATGCCTGCTCATTTTTCAGATCTCAGTTCAAGCACCAGTGCCCTTGGCAGTTGATTCATACTGGTATTATAGCACTTGCCATACTCTGCTGTAATTTGTTGGAGTGTAAATCTGTCTCTATGAGAAAGAGTAAAGTCCTAAAGAACAAGACCCAAGCCTTTCTTGTCTCTGTATTTCCAGTAACTAACTTAGGACTTGGCGTTATTACATATACACATATAAAAATAATATATATAAGTAGATGTATATAGGAGAGAAGGCAGGAAAAGGAAAGACATAGAAGGTTTCACTTAGGAGTCTATAGAATATGTATTAATTTATTCATGGCACATGTTTTTTGGGGGGTGCTGGGCCTCATTTGGAATTATTGTGACATTCCTAGGAAAATTAATATTGATAAAAACCTCTTTGAAGGCACTGCACCTCTGAGCAGAAGAAATCATAGTATTACTAACACTTGTACCAAGGAACTCTCCCCTCTGGCACAATCCCATCCAGTTACTGAATCCCCACCGCCTGTGAATGGTATTTGATTAGTATTTGTTGGCTGAAAAACTGAATGAATCTATTGTAAGACGGAAGAGAAGGAAAGGTAATCAGACCAAAACACTTCAGCATACCACAGACTTCTCTTTATATTTATCTTTTATTGCAAAAATTAGGAAGTTAACTGTGATTACATATACATAGATACATAAAGGTAGGTGGGTCAGGTGATTACTGAAGCGTCTAGATGAAAGTCCGTGTTCCAGAACACAAAGGCGATGATGTTGGCATTCTCATTATTTCCTATGCTTTCAGCCAACTGTGATCAATGGGTCTTTGCCCATGCCCTGTACATGGATTTATGGAAATTACCTAGTTTCAGCTAAACTAATCCTTACAAAATAGGCAAGTGGCTAAAAAAGATTATTACAAAGATCCATGGACTGAAGATAATACTAAACTAATAATACTAATTCTACTAATACCAGGAAAATGGCAAAGTTGACATTGCTTCTGCTCCTAATATAAATTCATCACCAGCCACCTACATGATTTCAAAACAATGACTGTCATATGCTACCTAGTAGATCCTTAGAAAAAAAAAATACACTAAATATGTTCCGTCAAGGTAAAAGTGATGTTTCAATAAGAAAAAAAGTTACTGCTTTTTGAACAAAATCAAACAAGAAACTTAGGCTTTGAAGACAAACTTTTTAAAAAGGTTGTTTGAAATGTTATACAAGCTGGGGACCTGAAACAATCTAAGTGCAAAACGGCACTACTGCAAAACTACTCATATGTATACACTTGAACTTCCTGATAGAATTTTCTAACTAGTTTGTAAAGATGCCAACTGAAGAAAAGCCAAAGACTATGAAGCCATTAAAAAAAAATCTAAAAATGTAGCACCTTTCAACTCATTTGCAAGAACGGACTGACATTGTGAAAGATGAAAATTTATTAGCTGGATTGTATTTCTGAAAATAATTGGTAAATAGGACTAAAAAATGAGTATTATGATTTAGTAAGTTCAACTCACTTCTTCTTCATATCTTTTTCAGTTATGATAACCATTAAACCTAAAACTAAGTATCAAAACATATGAAACTAAGAATCAGACATATATCTCTGAGTCCTTGCACAGGATACACAGGCATATTTTAACAGAGGTCTTCTGGAGAGCAAGGCCCCCTGTTCCGTGGTCTAACTCAAGGCAACATGAAGCAGCATAGGGAAACTGAGAGTATGCCGGCCAGGCTGGCTGACTGTTAGAGAGCTTTATTTATCTGTAGGCAAGGAATCAGGCTGGAAAAGATTGAGCACCTCTCTTTCTTTTTTTCTGATAGTTCCATTTATAATTTTTAAAAGATATAACAGTTATTTAAAACAGTAATTTGAAAAATAGAGAAATTTATAAAAAGTAAAATACTGCCTCCCTACCTCCTACTGCTCCTCCAAGTCCACAAATGATAATCGCTGTCGAATGTTTGATGCATTTCCTTCCAGACCTTTTTCTATGTACATACATATATAAATATATATTTATATATGCATGGGTATATTTATTTGGATACTATTTTTATTTTTTTGGCTTTATTTTAAAAAGGCTCGTATTTGCACTGTTTTGAAACTTGCTTTTTTATTTTTTATTATTTTTTTAAAGATTTTATTTATTTATTGGAGACAGTGAAAGAGACAGAAAGAGAGAGGGTGCACAAGTGGGCGGCAGAGCAGAGGGAGAGGGAAAAGCAGGCTCCTTGCTAGCAGGGAGCCCGATGTGGGACTTGATCCCAGGATTCTGGGATCATGACCTGAGCCAGGGGCAGACATTCAACTGACTGAGCCATCCAGGAGTCCCAAAACTTGCTTATTTTAACTTAGCAACATACGATAGCAGTCCCTTTAGGACAGTCCACGTAGATCTAGTTCCTGGTTTGCAGCTGCGAGAAACACAATCTTGCTGGTATGACATAGGTTATTTAACCGTCCCTTTGCTGAGGTGCCTAGATGGCTCAGTTGGGTGAGTGTCCGATGTCTGGAGTAGGCTCAGGTCATGATCTCAGGGTCATAGGATTGAGTACCATGTTGCGCTCTGCATTCGGCAGGGAGTTTGCTTGAGACTCTCCTTCTGCTCCTCCCCCACCTGCATGTGGGCACAGGCTCTCTCTCAAACAAACAAACAAACAAACAAACAAATAAATAAATAAATAACCATCCCTTTGTTGAGGGATATTAGTAGTGTCACTTTTACAACAGAGTATCAATGGACATTCTTGAACATCTATCCTTGTACACTTTGACTAGGAGGGATTCCTGGAAGTCAAGTTTTTGGGTGAAAGGGTAGGTACATTTCAAATGTTGATAGTTACTGCAGAATGGCTACCCTGACTTATACTTTAAACAATGAAGTTTAGCCATATAGATTTCTAGTTTAGGGAAAGATCTCAGAAAATGAGCCCTCGATTTATATACGAGAAAATGAAGGTTCAGAGAGAATAAGGCTTGGGCCCAAGATCTCAAAGTCTCTGATAAGATCACTGACCAGCAGGAGTTCCATGAGTAGTGGTTACTGCTGAAGGCCAGGATGGTCACCTGAGTTAAGTGACTTCATATATAACATGTGTTCTAAGTAGGAAAGGGGACTATCATCTCCTTTTCCTTGCTTACTCTTGGCAAGAAAAGAAAAAAAGGCACTATATTCCTAAAAGATACAATAGCAAAGGGGAGAAGAGAAGGATTCTCAAACTAGGTGGGCTTATGGGCACCAAAAGCGAAGGTATCACAAGTTCAGCTGCGTGAAGTGAGCTAGTGTGGTGGAAAAGACTCTGACACGGGATGACCCTAGCAGAAAACCTTCCACAGCCTCAGTGGGTTGTATGAAAAGTTTCTTGGTTCTAAATATCTCCATGTGGCATCCAAAATGAATGCCAGTACTGAAACCAAATTCTGAAGAGAAATATCAGAAAAGAACTAACATCCCACAATGAAGAAACATCTTCAAAGAAGATGTTGTTATAAAAATACCACAAAAGTACTTTCCAACAAATTCCAGACCTAAAAGTAAAGCTTTAAAATGAAGCTCCAAGCACAGAAGCTTTGAATCCTTTGCTCTGTGCCTGAAGAGGCCCATTTAAAGGAAGGTACTTCTGACCAGATAACATTGTCTTTATTCGATCAGACCTATGGGGCATAACAATGAGAGAGAAAGATAGCACCTGTATCTTTTGAAATCAGAATGGTCTAGAAAAGAAATGAGCACACTTTTTCTATAAGGAGCTAGAGAGCCCTTTACAGGCCATATATGGTATCTGTTGCAATTATTTAACTCTCCTGTTGCAGGGCAAAAAGACAATCATGAACAAAATATAACCAAATAAGCATGGCTGTATTCCAATACAACTTAATGGGTACTGGAATTTGAATTTCATATAATTTTCTTAAAAGATTATTTTTGTTTTGATTTTTTTAATCATTTAAAAATATAAAAACCATTCTTAGCTCAAAGGCTGTACATAAACAGGCAGTGGGCTGCATTTAGCTTGTGGGCCGTAATTTGCCAACCTCTGGTACATAGCATTTAATTTTCAGTTGAACTGATCTTGAATGTTATTAGAAAGATGGAAACATCTGAGCCCCATCCCTAAGAAAGTGAAGTTAGAAGACAAAGGTAGAAACAAGTTGTTCTTAAAGAGTTTCAGGGGTACCTGGGTGACTCAGTCAGTTAAGCATCTGCCTTCAGTTCAGGTCATGGTCCCAGGGTCCTGGGATGGAGCCCTGCATCAGGTTCCCTGCTCAGTGGGGAGCGTGCTTCCCTCTTTCCCTCTGTATGTGTGTGTATGTGTGTACGTGCTCTCTCTCTTAAAAAAAGAAAAAAAATCTTAAAAAAAAAAAAGTTACAGATATTTACCTTAAATCTCTTCTCTTACTGAATTCCTCTGGTGGGATTGTCCAGGGCAGGCCTTGAGGGAGACAGTCTAGAACTTCCGATGAGAAATCAGAGAAATCCACACCATATTCTGTTAGTATTCCTTCTGTTTCAGGTTCAATTTCACCGGCCTGCCCAAGACTCTTAGCCAGTTGCCTATGAACAAGACAGAGAGGAACAACTATGTTAGTGAATTAATGGATCACAGGCATCTGTTTCATCTCTAAAACTGAGGGTAGTAGGAAAACCTTTAAACCTCCTGCCCTTCCCCCAGCAAGAACACCATTACCAGTGAATGGAGGAACCAAGCAGAAGAGACCATAATACTCTTGTCCTGTTAAATCCCTAACTACAGTATAATTTTAACCTTCTTCAGGAATTCTGACATGGGGGAGTTGGGCCAGATGGCCTTCCTTAAGTTTCTTGCAATTGTTTTTCATGAAAAAGTCAAATTGATATTGTTAAAAGCTTTCATCAATTCCTTTTCTTGCAATACATTGAGAGACAATTCTGATTAGCCCAGTTTGCTATTAAATTGTTAGTTTCAATAGTGCCTATACCTTAAGACATTCTTACTAAATTAGATCAGATACTTACATTTTTTCACAATTCTAATTTTTGCCTTAACATTTTAAAATATTTTATCTGAACAACTAGTAACAGGTTCATTGTAGAGAAGTTAGAAAATACAGAAATACATCAAGAAGAAAGTTAAAATTATCTGTAATCTGGTCATTCGGCAAATTACCATTCTCATTTTGGGGTATTGGTCCATAAAAAGTAAGATTGCATTTAAAGGGATATTTCTGATGCTATTAGTAGGGTTCCACCTTTTAGAAGGCAAATACTAATAATCATCTATGGTCATCTATAAATATACCAAAATTGATGGTGCTCAATTCTCATAAGCACTGGCACGCCACATTCAGACCTTAAATCTAAAGTTATATGTGGCATACAGATAGTCAATAGGAAATATGATACTCTTGCCACAAGGAGTTAGCTCTGGCTTTAGAGCTTTTTCTGGTGCCATTAGATTTCTTTGAAGAAGATTCTGTTTCCTATGTAAGGGTAGATGCCTGGCTGCTAGAGTTCTTAGGTGCAGAATGGTAGAGGGAGACTGGGGATGTGGTTGCCTGAAATGCAGGCTTCTAACAAATTCCCATCTTCAGCTTTACTACTGCAACAGAAGTGGTGGCAGCAGGGCTGGTTCCACCTCTCACATGGCAGCCAAAAGAAGCCAGCCCATAGTTGACACATATACCTGCCTTCCTGCATAAGTTCAAGGTAGCCTGTGGGTTGCCTGTGGGCTCCCCACATACAACATGGGTTCAGAGCAGTATCACCTCCTCAAACTTAGCAGCTGATGTCCCAGAAAGGATATTGAAAAGTCAAAGACAGCAAAAATATGAGGGGAAAAAGTACAAAAAACTATCAGGAAGATCCATAAATATTTGGAAATTAAATAACCAGTGGGCTAAATGAGAAATAAAAAGAGAATCAGAAAATATTTCAAACTGAATAAAACATGATATATCAATATTTGTGAGAAGCAGCTCAAACACTGCTTTGAGGGAAATTTTTGCTTTAAATAAATGTAATGAAAAAAATAAAAATAAATAAATGTAATGTTTATATTAGTAAAGAAGATATGTCTCAAATTAGTAATCTAAAGCTTCTATCTTAAAAAATTGAAAAAAGAAAAGCAAATTAGATTCCAGGTAAACAGAAGGAATAAAATAATAAAGAAATAAGAATCAAGGGACAGAAAATGAACTGTAATAAAGAAAACCAATAAAATCAAAGCTGATTATTTGAAAAGAGAATAAAAGAGGAACGTTTCTAGTGAGGCTAATCAAGAAGAATAAGGAAAGACTCAAATTACCAAATCATGAATGAGAGAGGAAATATCATTATAGATCCTACAAGCATTAAAAAGATAATAAGGAAATTAGGAAGACTTTAAGTCAATAGATTCAACATCTTGGATGAAATGGATAAATTCTATGAAAAACACAAACTGCCTAAGATTATTAAAGCTGAAACCAATACCTACATATTCCTATATCTATTTAAAAAATTGAATTCATACTTTAAAACCCTCCCACAAAGAAAACTCCAGACTCAGATAGCTTCACTGGTAAATACCACCAAATATTTTAAGAAAAGAATTAATACCAATTATATACAAACTCTTTCATCAGAAGAGGATGGAACACTTTCCAACTGGTCTCATGAAGCCAGCATTATCTTGATACCAAAATCAGACAAAGGATTCATGAGATCAATATCCTTCATTCTTTTTTTTCTTAAAATATTTTATTTATTTATTCATGAGAAACAGAGAGAGAGGCACAGACACAGGCAGAGGGAGAAGCAGGTACCATGCAGGGAGCCTGATATGGGACTCAATCCCAGGGCTCCAGGATCATGCCCTGAGCCAAAGGCGGACACTTTAACCACTGAGCCACCCAGGCATCCCAATATCCCTCATTCTTAAAATTCTTATGAAATATTAATACATATAAATTCACCCTTGAACAATATGGGGTTGAACTGTGTCAGTCCACTAATATGCAGATTTTTAAAAATAAATACAGTACAGTAATATAAATGTATTTTCCCTTCCTTATTTTCTTAAGAACATTTTCTTTTCTCTAGCTTATTTTATTGTAGGAATAGAGTACATAATACATGTAACATACAAAGTACGTGTTAACTGACTATTTATGTTATTGGTAAGGCTTCCAATCGACAGAGACTATTAGTAGTAAAATCCTGGGGGAGTTGAAAGTTATAAACAGATTTTCAACTGTGCAAGAAGTCGTTGCTGCTACTCCTGCATTGCTCAAGGGTCAACTGTA
This sequence comes from Vulpes vulpes, assembly GCF_048418805.1. Taxonomy (NCBI): domain Eukaryota; kingdom Metazoa; phylum Chordata; class Mammalia; order Carnivora; family Canidae; genus Vulpes; species Vulpes vulpes. Next base: position 7,799,881 of record NC_132788.1, read on the forward strand.
TATAAAAAGGAGAATACGTCATGACCAACTAAAGATTTAAAAATCTGGTCCAACATTCAAAAAATCAGCCAATATAATTCATTATATTAGCAAATAATGAGAAAAACATGCAATCATTTTGATAGATGCAGAAATACATTGGACAAAATTCAACATCCATTCATGATCAAGACTCTCAACAAATGAGTAAAGAACAGGAACATCCTTCCGTTTCTTGGGGAAAAAAAAACATATTTGCAATTCAAGACAGCTGAGGGATAATTCAGAAGAAAAAGACTGAAGAATGGCCAGTAATAATATAGAGAGATTAATCGTAGATTATGTTGAGAGATGAAACTGCCAATATATGTGACCATTTTTTACCTGAAAGACACAATTTCACATGACTCTACCCTATGGTATTAAAATATCACATAAAATAATTAATTATATAAAATCAGCATACATAGTTTCTGGGAGAAGTATAAACAATGATGTAGATCATGAAGAGATCATATACCATCTGCAAGTGTTCTAGTCAGGTCATCATGATTGGAGTATGAAACTAGCAAGAAAATAAACATTTTTCTATGTGGTGATAGCATCAGTAACAGTCTTCGTAAGGTAGACTTAAAACACACTGGCCACCCTACTTTTACCTGGTGACATTAGAATGGCCAAAAAGGATTATCTTACCCCCAAAGTGGAACAGGGCCTAAACATTTGAACAAAAGGCATTTTATAATATCTAACTTTTAAAATATAATACTAAAATCTAGGAAGACCTCATTTAAAGATGGAAGGTGACATCCCAGGCATTCTATTTAACAAAGAAGAAAGAAACAAGGAAAAGAAATGGCAGAAGGATAAAACATACTCTGTAAGTATGTGGCCACAGAAATTACTATCTTGATCAAAGATATTCCCAAGAATATGTCACCAAAGTGAAGATGCAAGTGCATAATAAAAAAAAAAATCACAAAAGGAAATAATAAAGATGGAAGGTGACATCCCAGGCATTCTATTTAACAAAGAAGAAAGAAACAAGGAAAAGAAGTGGCAGAAGGATAAAACATACTCTTTAAGTATGTGTCCACAGAAATTACTATCTTGATCAAAGGTATTCCCAAGAATATGTCACCAAAGTGAAGATGCAAGTGCATAATAAAAAAAAAATCACAAAAGGAAATAAAAATTAGTGCTTCAGACCTAGAAAATAAAAAGAAAAAGAAAAAGAAAAAGAAAACCACTACAAAAACAAAGGTCATATAGGAGGGTAACTAATGAACTGACTGAAAAAAATAAGGTTCCTCAAGATACAGCTTTGAGAGAAGTGAGAAAAATGAAATTTAAAAGTACAAAGAATTGTGAAGAGCTTACAGAGAAAACAGACAGATATGAAAGCCCAATGAACGAGATCCAACATTGGCATAACTAGTATTCCTGAAGGAAGGAACTAGATATATGGAATAGAAAACATTTTGAAGATATTATTAAGATAACTTTTCTGAAATAAGAGAAATTTTACACACAGAAAGGGCATATATGCCATTTCTCAGAAAATGTAATACAGAAAATCACCACTGAAACATATTCTATTGATGCTACTGGATTTTGAAGATGAAGATTTCTAAATGCAAGAACTCAAGGAACATAGTTTTCATAAACCTTTTCTGAAAAACTACTAGATGAAGAACTGTGGCCTACCAAGAGATGGAGAAATTTCTCTGAAAAGAAGACTAGTGCTGAGTACTGAATCTACCTCTGTTGGGGAGGGAAGGTGAAAAGTAAGGAGAACAAGAGTAAGCAGGTAAAGATGGACCTAATATTAATTGTCTGAACAAAGTCATATCAGTCATCGTACCTTTACTGAAATTTAATGAAAAAAATTGTTTTTAATTTTATTAGTGCTTTGCGTTCTGGCAAAATTTTTCACTAGGCTATATTCTGAATCCAAAGAATCTTGATTTGTTTACTAAAATTACAATATGGCTCATAGAGACAAAATTATATTTTGGTTATGGCTTCCAAATGTTATCAATGACTCCAAGTTTCTATTAGTAGTAATTAGCATTTATTTTACTAAGTTCCAGAGAACATTTCTCAAGTACCTTATTTAAATAAATTTATTATAGATTTTCACTGGAGATATAATTGAGAGCAGCATAGCCTGGACAGCCTGCAGAAGATAAAAATCTAACAGGTCAGCATGCTGAAAGAGCTCATGCATTTGGGCCTTAGATGCCCCAGAAAGACTCTTATGCTATTTACTCACAAATTCTGCCATCACCCCCAAAATCAGAATATTCCAGGCTCTAAACAAAAGCAAAATCTACTATAATATCTGTCTTTTTTTTTTTTTAATTTTTATTTATTTATGATAGTCATACAGAGAGAGAGAGAGAGAGGCAGAGACACAGGCAGAGGGAGAAGCAGGCTCCATGCACAGGGAGCCCGACGTGGGATTCGATCCGGGGTCTCCAGGATCGTGCCCTGGGCCAAAGGCAGGCGCCAAACCGCTGCGCCACCCAGGGATCCCTAATATCTGTCTTACAAAAGGGTTTGATTGCATTTTAAATTTTGGTGTAAGTTTTACTTAAATACTGAAAATAACTTTCCCTTTCATAGCTATGGTTCAAATATTACAGCTTTCTAAGTAGTTTCTGTTTTTTCGTCATTGTCTTATAAAGACAGCTACAGCTGCTTTTGGACAACTATCGTTTAATGTTGCATCAAAATGTCTAACTGATTCTCTTAAAAATCATACTTCAGCCAACTCTGTATTAAAATATGTCCGTCAAAAATAACTTTGAAACTCATAGCCAAGAGGATCCTAAGGAGACATGACAACAACTAAATGTATAGGTATACTGGAACAGACAAAGGACATTCAATTTTTAAAAATCAAGGATTTCTGAATAAAAGTATGGACCTCAGTTCACAATGTTGTCAGCACCGGTTCATTAATTGCAACAAATGTACCATACTAATAAGTTAATAATAGGGGAATTAGGTCCAGGGATACATAAGAACTCTCTCTACTATTTTAACAATTTTTCTGTAAATCTAAAACTGTTCTAAAAGTAAAGTTTTTTTTTAATTTTTTTTTTTTAATTTATGATAGTCATACAGAGAGAGAGAGAGAGAGGCAGAGACACAGGCAGAGGGAGAAGCAGGCTCCATGCACCGGGAGCCTGACACAGGACTCGATCCCGGGTCTCCAGGATCACGCCCTGGGCCAAAGGCAGGCACCAAACCACTGCGCCACCGTAAAATAAGGAATCTAGATTTTGATAACAGGTAAAGGATAAACTAAATCATGGCATTTTTGTTCAATTGTTTATTATGCATTTTAGAAAAATAATTTTGAAAATGTAGCAACATAAAAATGTCTGGCATAAAACACAATGTACAAAGACATAGTATAGTTTAACAATGTAAAACCATTTATGAAAAGACTGAAGGGAATAGCTAAAACTGGCATTAATTATTTTAGAGAAGAAGGATTATGAGTAGCTTTTTTCTCATTTTTTTAGACTTCTTTTAATATTATGATATTTTTGATTAAAAATATAGAAACATTTACTATAATCTAATAAAAACCTGTGATGCGCAGTACTGGTTGTCCACCCAACATTTATTCCCCATCTTTCTCCTTTCTAACAGAAACCTCATCTTTTTCACATGGGGGATTCATCTTACTTTCAGCTCCAGAGGCAGATCTTCATTACTGTAATAAAATCAGGGTATGATTCCCCTGGAGACTGTGATCAGTATCATGGTTGTGTGGACAGGATTTTCCCCTTCCTTGCTGGATTGATCAAGAGAGCATGTAGTCTGACCATCCTGGCAGCTGTCTTCACTAACACGGAGAATCTACTACTAGATCACTGAAGATGGCAAAGGGCAAACTGATAACATCATCAAGTCACTGAGCCCTGGAGCTTGCACAACCTCTGGATTCCCACTTATGTAAAATAATATATTCCCTTATTATTTAAATCACTTTGGGTCAGGGTTTTCCATCACTTGGAAGCATCCTAATATAAAATACTTTAAAATATCTTCCTAATATAAAATAGCATCCTAACTAATATAAAACACTTTAAAGTATCTTCCATGAGAAGTAAACTTCTCTTTTCTGTCCTTCACTTTGCCACAGAAAATGTAACACTCTTATGACCAAAAATAAAATCTCAGGACTGTTCACATCATATATCTTGCAGGTACTCACTCCATATTGACAAGGTACTATACTATTGGCTCTAGAGCATAAAAATACTATAAGTAGCTCCTTCCTTAAGCAATATATTTCTATATTAATGGCATTCCCTTTACAGTTTTCATGGTGAAGTAGGTCCACAAAACATGAACCATATTGATTTCACCTTCATGAAATACAGCAGCAAGGCCAGAAAGCTGCCCTGTCCTCCAGAATAGATCTCTCTCTTCAGTGCTATCACTGTCCTTTGGTTCATCTCCTTTCTGGCACCTGCCACTTTCTAGCTGTGCCATAGTGCTTTACGTATGTCTCTTCTTTACCAACAGATGAAGAAGATCATCCTAAAGAGACTAAACATTATTCCTGTATCTTATATTGAGACTTGTTCATCCTAGGTGTCCAAAACACGATAGTTTAGTGAATAAATGAATTAATGCTTTTGAGCTTGGAAATGGAGTATGGAAATGAGTATGGAAAAAGGGCATACTATTCCTCCTTAAAACTCCAAAGGAAAACTAAGAAAACTAAGATAGTAAAAACAAATAAAACTCAAAGACATGTATTTAGGTATCTAGAGTCCTTTAATAACTACATGTCACATTAGCAAAGTTATTAATATTAGCACTTCAAAAATATCAGGAAAAAATTGCTTTCATTTAAAACTGAACTTTCATGACTTATTACTATGGAAAATATCTTCAATTGCGAGTTTGGGAAAATAAGAAAAAGAAATAAAAGTTATAGGGATTAGAATGAAAGAAACAAACTTGTCATTACTTATCAATGATGTGATTATCTGCACAGAAAATCCAAAGACAACTATGTCCAAAATATTAAAATTAATAAGGAGATTTAGCAAGATGGCTGGATACAGGATTAATATACAAAAGTTTATAATAATTCTATACACCACTATCAAAAAGTTAGAAAATGCAACTTAAAATGCCTGTTCTTCAGAAATTAACATTAGTAACATGAAAAAATAAGGCATAAACTACAGAGAAGATATTTTCCCTACCAGTAACTGCTAAAAAGATTAGTTTCTAGAATACTTAACTCCAAAAAATCAAATAACAGCCCAATAAAAAATGAATGCTAAAATGAGTTGGTGAAAGTTTAAAGAGAAACAGAATAATTGCATAGTCCCAAAAAAATCTTTCCCAAAGTCTAATAATTACAAGGGAAAAACAGTAAGTTAGAAATTCTGGTAGGTACTTTCTTAGCCAAGTGATCAAGGTTAACATCACCAGTAATACATGAACTCTCTGATATGACACCAATTGCCCCTCTGATATCCTTCCCAATAATGCCTAATCTCAGTCTAATCACGAGAAAATGTTAGACAAACCCAAATTGAGAAATATTCTACAAAATCACTGACCAGTACTCCTCAGAGGTGTCAAGGTCATGAAAGACAAGGCTGACAAATTATCACAAACTGGAATAACTACAGCAACATGACAACTAACTGCAATGTAGGACTCTGGGCCAGTTTCTCAGGAAGAATAAGGATGTTAGTGGAAACAGTTATAAGATCTGAATAAGTTCTATATTTTAATAGTATCATACCAAGGCCAATTTCTTTGTTTTCATAAATATTCTATGGTAGTGTGAGACGTTCAGATAAAGAGAAGCTGGTTAAATGTATATAGGAACCTCTGTATCATTTTGCAATTTCTGAAAATTTATCTAAACAAAAATTTAACTGTGAAAATAATGTAAAAGATAAGAAGATATTTCCTAGAAGAGAAAACAATAACCATAAATATAAAAAGATGCTCAATCTCATTAGTAATTGGGAAAATATAAATTAAGATCACAAGATATCACCTGAATGGCAAAAATGGAAGAGTCTAACTATATCCAGGGTTGATAAAAATGTGAAGCAACAGAAACTCTTACATACTACTAGTAGGATTAAAAATGGGCACAACCACTTTGGAAATGGTTTGGCTATAAAGCTTAACATGCACATATACGTGATGTATCAACTTTACTCTTGAGTAGAATCTAGAGAAACTTTAGTTAGTAAGCAGTTAAATGTTCATTGGAGCATTATTTCTAATAGAAAAACCTGGATTCAACCCAAATATCCAATGCTAGATAAATAAATTGTGGCATATTTCAGGAAATAGAAATATTATGAATTAAAATGAATGAAATCTATGAATATATTTTAGAAACAGTGTTAAACGAAAAAAGCAAGTTTACAGAAGAATATATGTAGCATGGATTTTTTTTTGTAAGGTTGAGAAACAAGCTAAACTAATACTTTTAGGGATAATAAATATGGATCAAGTATAAAGAAAAGCATATTGTGATTAGCATGTTTGAGAAAGTGGTTACCTCTTGGGGAAAAAAAAAACCAGTGGTTAGGATAGAGAGGAACATAGGGCTCTTCAACAATTATGTGATATATTTCTTAATCGGGGTAGTCAGTTTGTGGATTGGTTTTAATATTAGAATTCAATTAGCAATAATCGCGCCTCGGATAAACCTCATTGGCTATGATACTGCCACTGCGCAAAGCTAATATTAGAATTCAAAAATTATGTAAGTGTTACATGTATACTTTATCTGTGAAACATACTTTGCAATGAGTGTTAACAAGTATTTTTAAAACAATATTTTAGACAAATATACACCAAACCCTTAATAGCAATTATTTCTGGGAGTGAAATTCTAGAAGTTTTTTTTTACTTCCAGTGGTACAAGTTTTAAATAATTGTATTAGTAAATATATAATATGTATGTATTTCAAAAAATTAATTTTTTCTAATTTTGATAATACAATAAATCATTTTAAGATAGAGAGCTGTCCTCATTAGAATGATTTATAATGATTACCACTTCAATATTTCTCACTCACCAGAGTTCTTCCACAAATACCATTCCCATTCACAATCAATGATGTTACAACTGGATCCTACTATAGAATCCATGGGGATAGTGCTGAAACAAGATTCCTAGTTTCCTGTAGTTCATCGGTGGGGGTTGTGTGTGTGTGTGTGTGTGTGTGTGTGTATGAATATTTTATACAAATAAGCATTAGGTCTGGGTCATGTACAAGTGAAAAACTTACTAAGGGGAAGGATAAGCTATAGATATAAGAAATTAAGCAAGCAAGTCCCCTCCAATTGGCCTCTTTACCTTAAAGAAAATAAGAACACTTAACGGTCAACTTTAGTGTTCTAAATCATCCATCCTCCTGTCTCCACCACATAGTCTCTTATAAAGTTTTAGCCTTAAAACTAGGCTATACGCAGGAGGACAGACATACATTCCTGTAATGATTATCACTCAAGTAAACGCTCTCAGGCATACTGGTCCATGCTGGAAACTGCATTCAAACAGGTACAATGGTAGCAGATCCTTGAAAACCTGCAAGTGTAGGGCAATCAAACATCAACAACACCTGGAACCCAAAAGCCGCATAACAACACAGGTAAAGAAAAAGTGTGGCAAGTACAACACATCTTTGATGTACATGTTATTTATTATTTTCTATAATGAGGAGGACGGAACATGTTATTTTCCCTTTTTCTGCCTCATTATCATGACTCAGCAGAAAGCACCAAGTAAGGAACGGGGACTTCAGGAAAAGTGGAAAGATCAGTGAAAACAGCAGAATGTGGAAAAGAAAAAAGGCTCTAGGGCATGTGATGTGATGAGCACTGGGTATTATACATAATTGATGAATTACTGAAAACTACATCTGAAACTAATGCTGCACTATATGTTGGCTAACTGAATTTAAATTAAAAAAAAAAAAAGGAAGAAAAAAGGCTCAACAATATTACACGATTTTAGGGAAGGCCCTGAAGATTGACACAGAAGCGCCAAATGTAGATGTGAAGGGAGCAAAGAGGAGGATGAAACCATTTAAGGAGTGTAAGAGAAGGCTGATGGTGCTCTCATACTTTGAGATAGCATTTTCAAGGAGACGCCCTAGAAACTGTGGATGAAGATGACAACCATGGAAGAAGTGTTAACGACTGCTACAGCGTGAGGGAAAGAACGGTTTGGTAACCAAAGCCTGGCTCAGGACCATTCTCCTCCATCCCTTTTACTTTTGCTCTGCTTTGACCAGAATGCTCTCAAAGTTGAAGATGTAGCTTTTCCCAAAGCTGATCTTAGAGGCCACCAGGTGGAGCCCAACAGTCACAAAAACAGAGCCCCCTCCTCAGCCTGATTTGCTACTTTTAATAGCCAGCTAAAGCCATATTTAAGTCCTGAGAAGGACTTAAATGTCTAAGTTTCAAGCCAGAGGATTATATAATTCAGCCTCTTCTTCAGAAGAGGAGCCTTCAGATAAGGAAAATACTCTTAATAAGGTGAAATTACTCCTTTTGCATAGAGGAAAAGACTGGATAGAGCTATTTTTGAATTTGCTAATCTTGTAGACTATGCATCAATGAAACTAATTTCTCCTGTTTTTTTTCTACCAACCTCATTATTATCTCATTTTCCTACTAAAAATAATTTAATACAATTTAAAGATCACCTCCCCAATTCATAGCTACCTCTTAAGAAATTCAGTATCTATCAAAACTGAATGGAATGGTAAAAGTATAGTATTTCCTTCTAATGGTCAAAAAATATTTCTAATTGCCTGATAACTGGAACTTGACAGGTCAAAGCTGGGAGATAACAATACCAGAATAGATGACAGGCTCCCCCTTCCCCCAACCATGTCCTCCTCTACCACATGCCTCATCAATCAGAACTTCCCCCACCCTTCATCTCACCCAGTCACCCTCTCCAATAGAAGCTGCTGTCCTTTGCTTATTAAAATGAGCAGCACTGTGACCCTTTCTCTAGTCCTCATTTCAATGGCTTCCCAGTAAGCCTAGACTATCCCATATTCAACCCCAAATTTCTCAATCCTGCTCTACCTGCACTGACCTATTTATTTTTCCTTCTCCCCATCCCTTAAAGCTACCAAAGTTTGCTAGAGCAAATAATATAAATATATCTATTTGCTCTAGGTCAATTCACATTATATATCTTCAGTTAGTCTAGAGTGTTACCAAGAAACACTATCATGTTCCTTATGGTAGATCCTATAAAGCTTTTCCATTTTCTTTAAGATTTATCCTTAAATATTCAAGAAGAAACTATGACAAATCTAGGAGAAAGTGACCATGATATCTCCATGCTCATGAGATTCTGGAAGGAAAGGCTGTGACTATAAACTCTACATTTTAGCACAGTAGATTTCACAAAAGCCTGAGAAAATATAAACCTGAATTCTACTGTAAGAGTTTCTAAAGGGAAAGATGATTTAAGAGGGTTGGGAAGCTCTTAAAACTGTAAATCTGATTACATAATTACAAATCATTCCAGCGAGGAAGCCAATGTGGCTTTTTAAGTATCCTGGACAAGAGTCTCATACTAAAAGGAAAAGTACTAAATATGTTGTGATGTATAACAAACAGCAGTGATCCCTACAAGCCAGCAAGGGTTCACTAAGAACTGATCACCTTGGTTTTTGCTAGCATTACAGGACTAAGATTCATGCAGGCATATGTGGCAGATATGATGTATGGCGGTAACCAAGGCTGAACTGAGATCTCTCGTGATAGCTCTAAGAACAAGATGAAAAATAACTTTCTAATACCCAAAGGTCTCCGGTCCTATAATAGTCTTTGGTCTCCCCTTAACGGGAGGCACCACAGTGCCACTAAGGCCAGAGAAGCAATGCTTACACAGAAGGGGGCACCAACGTTGATGGCCTCCTAACCAGCCAGGAAACTTTCACTGAGAGTCCTTGTCCTAAAAGAATTCATGTCCAAGTAAATACCTTGCATAAGCAATACAATACAAACGAGCCAGAGCTACAATAATGGTAGTACTATTACAAACTATGGGAGCACCCATGAGGGAAAACTCGGGGAACATTTTTCAAGTAGACAAAGGAGTTATGTTTAAAGTTGAGTTTTTCAATAAATAAATAAAGTAAGAAACTAAGTAAGCAAGTAAGTTGAGTTTTTCACTAAACAAACAGCAGAAAGGAGAAATTCACTGCTGGGAAAGCAAGTGTAGTGTGCAAACGTCCGGAACTACCAACACACACAGTCAGCTTGGGAAACAATGAGGCATAAGAGAAGGGAAGAGCAGGAGCTGGGGAGACTGCTCACAGTGCACCGGGTTTAAATGCCATTGTCATCTCCCCAACACTCAAGTCAGACATCTGCGCGTTCACCCAAGGTTCTGTCCTTCTCCAATTGGACAATTTCCAATGGGTCTAGGAGAACTCACCTTCCTCATCCCCCTCTGAATCTTTTCATTCCTTTTGCAGCCTTCACTACAGTTCATCTATTTCCGGTTCTCCCCACCCCCACCCCCATGTTAACACAATAGCCTGTTAGGACTGCCTGCTTTCAGTTCCATCCTCTCCTGTTCTCTCTGGACTCAATCAGAGTGATCTTTCAGCAAAGAGGCTTCTGTTCTCCCAGAAACAATCCCAGATTTCTCCCTTTGCCCATGTCCTCTAAACTTCCAGAAAACTACTTTATTCCAATGGCAGAATTTACAATATTCTGTTTCACACTAAAGCTAGAGCTAAAAGACAGGCCATTCAATCTGTCTGCTTTATCCACACTCATTCCCAGAGGCTCAAGTCCCACAGTTCCTACCCCCTGGGCAGTGGGCCATGCGACCCTGGACTACTACCTCTGGTTAAAACTACTGATCAGGACAAATAACTGTCTCAAGCTAGAACAGTAAGATTTTCTACCCTAGAAATAACTGTATCGTGACCCAGACTTCAGTGTGTGACCTGCAGAGGACGGGCAGTGCTAATTTGGGGATCATGTATACTTTTGAGCAGGAAGATGGCTGCTGTGTAGAGAATGCAAAATAATACAGCTCATGTGCAGAAAGGGTATGGAAAAGATAGCATGTGGTAGCTGGCTTATCAGGATGGCTAAGAGAGAAGCTGCAATTCTTTTGCTACCTTGTTAGTTCTGAGATCCCCATCCATTTCCTGCCCTGGGTTTTAGAAGAACCACCAGTTTATTTTTATTTATTTTTATTTTTTTTAAGATTTTATTTATTTATTCATGAGAGACACACAGAGAAAGGCAGAGGCATAGGCAGAGGGAGAAGCAGGCTCCCATGGGGAGTCTGATGCAGCACTCGAACCCAGGACCCCAGGATCATGCCCTAAGCCAAAGGTAGACGCTCAACCACTGAGCCATCCAGGCATCTCGAACCACCAGTTTGTTATATTAATTTCTACTTTTATTTAAATTAGCTCAACTAGGCTTCCATTTCTTAGAATCAAATGAATCCTATGATGTTTATATACAAGTCCTTCTGGGTTAGGCTATAATTTCTTTGAATAAAGAAACCATACCTTGTTTACCTTTGTATTTCTCACATCAAATGGCAGAGCAACTTACACATAGTTGATCAATGCCTGTCTCATGAACTGAATTTAACTACAGAAGGAGTAAATGACCCTGGACTTGAATAAATAGTAGCAATTACAAAGACAGAAGAAGTTTGAAAATTTTTAAGAGCAGAGTGCAGGGGCAGGGAAGAAAATCAAAAGGAAGCCACTTTGGCTAACCTCAGCTTTTGGGCAGAGTTTCTGGGGAAGCTAGCCACAAACACTCATAGCCACAGCAAGCACCACCTTCAAACTCCTGGTCCAAACCCAGCAAAGATGAGAGAGGGGGCCCAGGCAGTCCTGGCATGTTCTGATCAGGAAACAGTGACCTTGGGGCCTAATGATCAGTAACCGACAGCCAGGACAAATGGCAAGGCGACCACCACCAGGCCCAACAGCTGCAGTCCGCACCCCTCAGGAGAGAGACACCATCTGAGAACTTCATCATGAGCACCTACCACATTTTCTTTCTTTCTCCAGATAAATTTTCTCTTCTTCACTAAGATCTTAAAAGGCATATTTCCATAAATGACACCTTTTACTGTCTTGACACTAAGAAAGTAGAGAAAAACTTAGTTGTGTTTTCCATCCCAGGATAAGGATCTTCAAATATTTTTATTTTGAGGAGTACATGATTAATATGTAGCTACTCTTTTCAAATGTTCTTTCTTGCAAACATCCCTGCTGCTTCAAAGGCTTGACTCCTTTTTCAACTGTCACGGTAATTTACCCACAAGGAAAGAGTTCTTGATGACATAATGGCTCAGCTGTGAAAAAGGAACCTGTAAGACCATTCCAGCAATAAGAGAAACTCACATCATGAAGATTTCTTGACTACACCCTTACAATTTCATAGCTAAGGAAGTAGTCCAATCAAGTATACACAATGGGATAAGACAGGCAGATAAAAGGCAAGGCTGGATTTCCTGCTTTTATGTGAAACTCTTCCCTTTTCACTTCCAAGTAGAGTGTGGCAGGCCCAACCAACAGGGGGCAGGTGGCACAGCCATTATCAGGCCTTTGGACTTGATGGTGAGAAACTGGCAAGCCTCAGAGGAGGACTATTTAGGACTCAAGGGGTTGACATCACTTTTGGATAACAAGTTAGGCTTAAAAATTATGATATTGCAATCACTCCACTTGAGCACAAAAAAGTAGAGTTGTTCCTGAGTGGCTCTGAGATCATATAAATCACACTGATCTTCACATCACTGAAAAAGTGGCACAGGACAGTATTTCTTAAATGGCACAAGGTGTCACACACAGAATTGATTTGGCTTACTTTGCTAGTCATAAGAGTCTTAAGAATAGAACAAATCAGATAAAAGCAGTACACTGTGGCCATCCAGTTAGCGTTGGTACTTATAACTACAGGACATTCCCAGAAGGGCCCATCCTGTACAAGTCAGATGGCCAGCAAGCAAGTCACCAAACTGGCTTAAAAGTAAGTGTCGTAACAAACTTTTCTAGCTTGTACACCTTTATTTATTTGTTTTTTTGCTTGTATAGCTTGTACACTTTTATTTATTTATTTTTTTGCTTGTATACCTTTATTTTCATTTTGTGAGATGCATAAATCAGACGCCATTCATATTAAAGGTCTAAAGATATAGCTAAAACTTACTATTGCTCTTCTTTCAAAATGGATACAATTGTAAGAATGTTTTGTAAAAAACATGTACAGCTTTTGATCAAACAGCTACATTCAGCAGTTCCTTCAGATCAAAATGAAGTGGTTATCCATGATGCTCTATGACTCCATAATCTATATTTAAGTTAGACTGGTTTTTGACAGCTTCCATAAAAACATGGTACCCCTTCCTACTTCCAGTCAGGTAATTTAATTTTTAACACCTGAAGTAAAACCTCTGAAGGATCGATACCAAAAAAGCATATCATTAAAATATACTTTCATATTTATATTTTTTGGCCAAATTATAAAATTATTATATATGATTGGCAGATAGTTGTTGCTGATATATTATTCTTTCAATGTTTGTGAAAAAATTCAAAATAAAAAATAATTTTATGCACCATACAATCACAGGTTGATCCTTGAAAATCTCCAAACATTTTTTGAGCTGGTGGACTTTCAGATGGGAAACCTGGTCCCAGTCTTGAAGCTACAAGAGGTTAAGTTTGCCACCCAAGGTGGCTGGAACTGTCCTAGGCATAAGGATGGGATTCTGCTTCAGAGAGGAGAGGCCTTCTCTAAAGGGACTGGTAAAGCCCCTGAGAGCAGGATGGAGAGGAGACAGGATAGAGGGTCTTCGGGGGGAGGACCGAGAGCCCTCTGTAAGACCAGCACTCCTCTGTGTTCACCGACAGGGGAAGGACTGCCCCAAAACAGCAGTGGGTAGCTCTGAAGAAAGAACTTTCTTTCTTAGTAGTTTCCAGATCCTGAAGAGGGGGCCCAGCAGGACCCTTGAATGGATCCTGGAGTACCCAGGATGCCAGGGAGGTACATGCCCTTGGTTAATGAGAAGTCCAGGCCAGTGGTCCCAGGTCCTGGAAGGCACCAGTCAAGGCGTTTTGCAAGGACAGCCCTCAACTAAGACGGCCGGGCCCACACAACCACACTGCAATTGGTCACACAGGCTCCATAGAGACCAGCCCAGAACTACATGTCCTGGCCTCAGCGTTTGAAAGACACAAAGCAGATGCCCGTCTCGATGTTGGAGAACACGTGCGTGACTTGAAAGCAGACATTGTTGCTCCACTGCAGCATGGGAACAGGCATAGTGGAGAACTGATCCAGGACAGTCTGATTGGCATCAGTCAGAGACACAAATCTCAATCTTGCCACTATCTAGCAGCTCAGGCCACAAATCCTCCTCCTCTAGATCAAGAACCTGCTTTTTGCAACACCAGCTAGTCTGCAAGGGGGCCCCAGGCACCCCTAACCTGCTGACCTCCACCACTCAGCTGTCTCCACCGTGCTGCCTCATATTTGTATTTTAAAGCACGGAAGACTGGGGTCCCCTGAAACGCCTGGAATTTTGCATATTTTAACACTAGCATCTGAAAGGAGGAGTCTGATTGTTTGATACAACAAATTCTTTGCAGTTCATAACTACAAACAGGGTTCATGACATAATGGGAAATAAGTAGAGACTCAGGATGTGCTTGTTTGCTTGTTTTATGCCCCAAACCAAAAACAAACAAAAAAAGGTGACTGCCTGGCGATTCAAGGAACCCACAGGTGACCAGTCCAGGTGGTAGATAATAGCAATTTCTGAAAAACCATGACCCAAATATGTCAAGTACTCATGTTTTAAATAAAGAAATAATAACTAAAATACATAAAAGAGTTTACCAAAAGGCCACCTAAACTGAGTTCTGACAAGGCTCTGTGGTTTTTCTTACTAAAGATCACCTACCCCAGGGCAAAATTGCTGTCCTCCTTCCAGTCCACGATGCGGCAGATGAAGAGTGTGTTGGCATAATCTTTAGGCCGAGTCACAAAATCCTGGGGACAGTCCTTGAGAGGCACATAAATTCTAGGCACTCGGTGGTCCGAGGGAGAAAACAGGGCATATTTCCTAAACAGTTCACTGTTCTTATCAGCCAAGAGTTTGAGAAAGCCAGTTGCTGCTCGGGAATGTTTTTTCTCCGAGATGTAAACCACCTGAAAACACCAAAGATATAGTCAAAAGTTGTTTACCTATAGGACTGAATAACAGAAGAAGTCAGCAAGATATTATCTGGTCAACTAGCTGAGCCCAGCAGTTTGTCTAGGTCCCAATGAAGTGCCTCTCATGATGCTCTGTGACTAAACACATATTTAAGTTGTAACAACTTAAGTATCCAGGGAGCATATTTATGCAGAGAAAACCATGCAATACATGGATGAATCAGATGAAAGTGCTTATATAACCAAGACCTATGTCTTAAGGAGGTATCTAAGACTCCAGCAGGGATGTATGGTCCTAAGAATTTGCTCTGCATTACATTTTTCTGACATGAATAACATAGTAGTTGCTTTTTAAAAATGTTATTAAAAATAAATAAGGAATTGGTCTTTATTATGCCTTTAAAACCTGGAAACCAGGGTGCCTAGGTGACTCAGTCAGTTAGGCACCTGCCCCTTGATTTCAGCTCAGGTCATGATCTCAGAGTTATGAGATCCAGCCCCATGGCAGGCTCTGAGCTGGGCGTGGAGCCTGCCTAAGATTTTGTCTCCCCCTCTCAAAAACCAAAAACAAAAAGGTTGGAAACCTTTTCACCTTCCTTCTTTCCAACATTAAATCCACTCTTTCATTTCACCAGGCAAAGATTCAGGCTGCCACACCACTACAAGGACATACTACCTCTACCAAAAGAGAAGCATTCCTGAAGAAAGTGAATCCCCTCACTCACCCTGGAAAGTCCTTTCTGAACTGTTTCCTTTTCCCACTGCAGACTGTCTGCACTTTGGTCTCTTCCCTGGAATTACTTGCCAGCATTCCACTCTGACCCCTGAGCCAAGGCTCAGACTGCTGGTGAGCTGGCTACCACTCTTGTTCATGTCTCTGACTCCATGTGGGGCTTCAGCCTGTCTAGCAAGAATCTCCAACCAGTCAGCATGCCTCTCCTCTGCCCCAGGGGCACCTGGCTGCTGCTCCAATGGACACCTGTCCTCTCATCAAATCTCAGTCCCATGATAGGCTCTATGTTCTCCTAATTCTTCCTTCTTCTTTGAAAAACACCACTCTGTTTTGAACAAGCTGCTGTCTCCTCTGTCAGGAATCCTTGATCTTGTCCTCACATAGGCTTGTCTATCCCAGGCCCTTTGCACAGAGACTGTTCCTTCTTCATACACAGCCCCTGAATGAGACATCCATGTTTTCCTGTGCTATATGGTCACATTCAGACCATTTACTCTTCTTGCTTCATGCATGGGTCTGTGTCCTTCCATGGTTCAGGCTATCCCTTTCTTGTTACTGTCATCCATGGACCTCCTAGCTGCTCTACAGTACTGGCTTACATCTCCATGCAAATGACTCAGCCAATATTTTGCCCTTATAGTCCTAGTATCCCTTCAATGCTGGTGGCCTTCACTTCCATTCCATTTCAGCAACTCATCCTCATGGTTACCCCTCAGCATCTTCTGGGTCTGGTCCAAATCTTATCATCTCAGACTAACCTGTCATCCAGCTCCCTTACTCTCCTGTGCTTCTTCACCACATCAAGATTACTAGTGCCTTGACCTCAGCCTGCTCTCTGTGTCTGTTTGCTATTTCTAATGCTTGAATCCTTTCCTACCTCCAAGGGACATCATGTTCCATCGCTTCTAGTCTTCTCACCTCCATCATCAAATGCCTCACCTCTGTTGGCCTTCCACCACACCCACCCTAAAAAAATCCTCAATTCTGGGACAGTTCAGCCACTGCTATTCTCCAACCTCAAACACAAACTATGGAGTCCATCAGAAGAGAATTACAATGATGCATATGGACACCATTACACATTTGTGTTATACAATTGTTGCTCCAATCTCAAAGTCTCTACAGTATTTTTTAACCTGTTCCAGTCAGCACCATCTATAAGCCCACTCTCTTGATGATCCTCTCCTTCTAGGACTCCAATTATCTGAATGTTGAATCCATTTTATTGCCCCACAACTTCCTGAAACTCTGTTCACTTTTTCCAGCCTATTTTCTCTCTGTTCAGATTGGATAAATTCTACTGACATGTTTTTGAGTTAGGTAATCCTATGCTGAGTCACCTCTACCTACTACTGAGCCCATCCTGAAAGTATTTTATTTCTGTTATTGTATTTTTTAGTTCAAATTTCCAACGTGGTTCTTTTTTTTTATAATTTCTATTTCTTTGGTGAGATTTTCTATCTACTCATTTGTTTTGAGAGAATTTTTAATTGCTTGTTGAAGCATACTTATGATGGCTGATTTAAAATCACTGTCAGATAACCGCAACACATTGGTGTCGGCATCGGTTAGTTGCCTCTCCTCACTCAAGTGACAATGTCTTGGTTCCTAGTATAACAAATGATTTTCTATCACATCCTGGACCTTTGGCTATTATGTTAGAGATTCAAGGTCTTACTGAAATCTTTTATTTTAGAAGGCAGGTCATCCTGCTTTGGTTTAGCATAGAGATCCTGAACTATTTTGTGGACTGTAGTTCCAAAGACAAATTAATTTGCAGAGACTTTGAAGTACTATTCTGATGTTTAGTTAACATGGAACCACTGGGGCTCCCACTGGTCTCTGCCTAAAGGGGTGAAAAGAACTTCTTCAGGGCTGGCCACCTAGTCTCTCTAGTATTGATTAGGAACAGATTCTTATCCACGTCCATGCAGGGACAAAGAAACTTCCCATTTAAGGTTTTTTGTTGTGGTAGGACCCTGGTGCCACCTGATGACCCACTGTCTCTGGGTGGGAAAATAGTGTCTCAGACTCATGAGATTAAATTTTCTGAACCACACATCTGCTGTGGTAGGATCCTCCTTACTGGGATTCCCTAGCCATCTACTACCTCTGTGGGGGTGCAGAAGGGGGAGAAGAGAAATCTCAGGCCCATGGGGACAAAGAAACTTCTGGGGCTAGGTCACTTCTTTGGCAGGAATCCCAACTGCCAGAGCCACCAGATGCCTGGTGTCTCTTGATGGGGGAGAGAAATCTCAGTTGTGGCAGGAAAGGGGAGCCCTTCGCCTAGCCACTTATAATTGTCAGCAAGGCTCCCAGTTAATTCTTGTAGGTACTGCCAGGAGTGCCTGGTGTTGTCAGAGGGACCCCGCTAGATCTGACTGAGGAGCAAGTCTGCCTGGGCCCCTTTCTATTGCTAGGTTAGATCCAGAAACACTGGGCCTGGTCCTCTTCTGTTGGTGGAGGGGTTGTAAAGTCCTCTGCTGCTATGTTGTTCCTCTTGCTCTCAAGTCTCTAACTAGCTTGTCTTCCTCTCTTCACCTTTCAGAATTCTCCTATGGTTGCCTCTTGTTATTTTCAGGGTTTATAGTTTTCTAGTAGGAAAGAGCAAGGAGAAACGAGTCTATGCCATCTTGTCTGATCTAGAAGTCCTTGCTTATTGTTTTACTATCTGACAACATGAGAAGTGTATGAAGCAGCTTACATTACTTGTGATTCATACATTAGTTGTAGTAATAATGACTTGACCACACAAGTGTTGTTTTGCCTTGTGATTTTAGATTGAATTTACTAAGAAACTATCCAAAACACCCAAACAAACCCAGCAAGAGAGAGGGGACCATTGGGGTGCAGTAGCAAATTGTAGAACACAAGTTCCATCTTCAGAGGGCTGTCTGTACTCAGCTCTGACTCAAGTCATTGAAGAATGTGGCCTAGTGTTGCTGGATGTTTTGTTCTGTCAAGAGAAGCCAGGAGACTTTCTTTTTTTTTTTTAAGCTGCTTAGTCAAAATTTGTAAATGCTGCACAGGTCACACAAAACATAAGCCTGTAAGCCATCTCTAGCCCATAGGCTTTCCATTCATTACAACCTTCCATACCTAGCATGCTGCCTGCTATACTTTATATGGTTAGTATTAAAAATGCTCATTAAAATGACTGGACAGGCAGTTGAGGGCAACATATGTGTAATACGATTCAGAAATTCTTCTTGTCAATATCCAAGAGGTACTGTGCTAACCCACTTGCTAGACTGTGTGGCAACACTACAACTGCAGGTTAAACATGCTGAAGGATGCCTCTGTTGGAGAAAGCCTCAGGCTTATTACCACCTACTGAACCACTTCTTCTATCCTGAGCCATTTGATAGCCAGGGTCAGCTGTGTTTGATCCCTTATCCAAATATGCCACCAGCATATATAACTGAAAAATAAAATTGAACTATGCAAATCAATAGGATGCAAAAGCAATTTTGTATCTACAATAACTAAATTAAATATTTGGAAAAAACTAAAAAAGACATTTAAAACCTACTTTTAAATTAGATATAGACATGATGACAATAAAAAAAATTGAAGCAAAAAACAAGAATCTAGGAGTCTATGTTAGATTGCTTCACATAGTACCTAAATCCTCACTCCACTTTACATAACCCAAACTGGAAATCAGATATGACACATTACCAGTGTGGTTTAAGCAGAAAAAGATAATGTAGAACTTCAACAAACACACCCACACACAAAGAAAAGGCTTTGGACCTTCATCCAAACACAGGCAAATCAACATATATGTATATCTTTAAAATTACACAAAATATTAGCTTTTTATGGCTCCTTGCTTCCACTGACTTTTCTGATTAACTGACCAACTACAGCCCTAACTGAATTGCATGAGACACCTTTGACAGGTAGTTCAGGTGACAGTCATTTGGACAAATGCAGAAAATCTGTAGGCAATGACCTTTGCTGATCTTTGCAGCGACTTCTCTGGTGAAGCTCTTGTGTCCTGTGACGTGGAGGTGCTTTCATCTTTTGTAACTAGAGCATCAGCATCCTCTTTTCCTAAATTAAGAAGAGAGAGGGAAAGAAGAGGAATCAGTTAGACACGTATCTATTAGGCATACAGATTCATGGGATTTTTTTTTAAAAGATTTATTTATTTATTTATTTTTAGAGAGAGAGAGAACAACATATGCAAGTATGCGAGCATGAGCAGGGAGAGGGGCAGAGGGAAAGACTCTTTAAGTAGACTCTGGCTGAGCCCATGAGATCATGATCTGAGCCGAAACCAAGAGTCAGACAGATACTTAACAACTCAACCAACTGCGCCATCCAGGCATCTCATGGGATTTTTAAATTCAGAGCATCATTTACCCTAAACTACTCATTTTGCAGAAAAGGAAACCCAGGCCCACAGTAGTTAAGGGACTTAGCTAAGGTCAATCACATCACCAAATTGCATTAATGCTCACACTCAGCAGGCCACATTTGATCTATTTAACGTTATTCAAGTGCTAAGTGTCATACAAGTAGAGAGCATCAAACTATGCTGAATTGAACTAATGGGCTTAGTGTGTGAAATGCCAAGCAAACTAGATGTGAAATACTGTCCCAGCCCACAATGAAGAATAGAGATAGGTTAATTTATTATGCACATCTGCTGAAATCAAAATAAACATTAACTTTTAAAAGTACTTTGGTACCAGCCATAACAAACAAAATGGTGGAAAATAGATTATATTTATTAAATAAATAAATAAATAAGCCAACCCTGATTTTCCTGGCTTTTCTTAGTGACATTATATAAAGAGTATTTAAAGTCTTTTAATGTTTAATTTCCTTTCTTAAGAAACTTATAAAATGCACATTCACCCAAGAAACTGAAACCACATCTCCCCAATAAAGAGGGAGTCAGGCCCTGTACCAGAAGTATTAAAACCACTCATGAACAAATGCAGCAAATGACACACTTTTGAACATTTAATATCTTGTATTTTTATGTGGTAGAGTTCCCCCACAAAATATTCTTATCCAACTATACTGGAGTTCCTGGAGTCTAGGGGTCACAACCAATTCATGTGGGCCCCACTCCAGACAGCTAAGAGACTTGCACTTATCATCATTAGACATGACCAAGGCCAAAATAAATAAATAAATCCTTTTCACGACTGGCCGCTTCTTAGCAAGGGCTCAGCTTAAGGCCAAGTTTTACCATTCTGAGCGAACTCTGGAAACAGTGACATGATCTGACCTACTGGGGCTTAAGAATGATCAACTGTTTGCTTTTCCATCTATGCTGAAATATACCTAGAATAGTGTCCACTGAAAGCAGAATTCTGTTTTCCAAAAATAAAAAACAAACAAAACCTTTCCCATTGTTGATCAGCCTGTCCATCAGTAAAAGAGGATATTCATCTTTTATCTTAGACCTTAGTTCAGGATTCCAAGATCATTAGATGCTTCCAGAACAACATCTTTTATACTCTTGGGGAGAAAAAAACCCCACACAAGTTCTTAATCTGCACCACAATGTATCTTGCCAATGTGTTCTATAGAACAAGATCATTCAGGAAAAGTTAGGCAGCTGGAAAAACTGTGAACCAGGACACTCTACCCAGATATCTGCTGTCTGAACTTTCAGTCTCAAAAGTTGGCAACCAATACAAGGTAGTGAGGGGTTTTCTAAGGCAGCCCAAATCCTGAGCACACAAACTTCCATCACAGTCACTCATGGTTCCAACTTAAAATGACTGTTGCTTTAATTCCATTCCAACAATAAGCAAGTCTTCTGTTCCAAAGGTTACGCCAAGTTGCATCCAAAGAGCGCTAGCAATGGAAGACAGCTCAATGCACTGTTGGGGATTTACCCCAAAGATACAGATGCAATGAAATGCTGGGACACCTGCACCCCAATGTTTCTAGCAGCAATGTCCACAATAGTCAATCGTGATTTTCAGATATCACACCTGCACATGACCTTTTCAGCTTCTGGGTTTATAAGAATAACCTGACAGAAACGAAGCTTTGTTCGAAAATGCATTCCAATACATTAAACTGAGTTTATATCCCTGCAGGTAAGCATCATAGACATGTTCAATGAATGTGAAGAAACGCAATGCCAGATTAAAAAGGTGAATCAGGGATCCCTGGGTGGCGCAGCGGTTTGGCGCCTGCCTTTGGCCCAGGGCGCGATCCTGGAGACCCGGGATCAAATCCCATATCGGGCTCCCGGTGCATGGAGCCTGCTTCTCCCTCTGCCTGTGTCTCTGCCTCTCTCTCTCTCTCTCTCTCTCTCTCTCTCTGTGACTATCATAAATAAATAAATTAAAAAAAAAAAAAAGGTGAATCACCTTCACAGGTTTCCAACAACTATGTCTTGCTACACTAATAGCAAAGATGTCAGTTTAATGAGAGACCTACCACACTTTTAATCATGAGATTCTCATTTATTCATTAATTCCATGTGTATCTATTGAGCAATGGGCATTAAAGATTCAGTAGTGAATAAAAGAAATGTGATTTTAGCCCTTATAGAACATATACTTTAATGTGCAAGTGATATTCAATAAATAACCACTCAATAAATACAAAATTATTAAATTGTGATGAAGGCTAAGAAGGAAAGTCCCAAGGAGGAAAAGTTCTCTCAATATAACAATTTAGATTAAGAGGTCATGGAAAGGCCCTGCGTGGAAGTGACATTTAATCTGACACCTGAGGATGGTGTGGTGAAGGGAACAGAAGACCTCAAGTGGGAAATGGCACTTGGGAAGGGGCAGAGGTAGGAAGTTCTCAGCACAAATGAGGAACAGAAAGAAGACCAGGTAGCCGGAGCATAGTGAGCGTAAGATTGGGCATGGCAAGGGATAAGAATGAGAGGTAACAGGAGTCAAGGCAGCTGGGGTCTTTTAGGGTGCATCCTAAATTGAAACCTTAATACAATGGCAAGCTGCCTAAGGATTTTGTGCATGAAAGTGACACTGCCCGAGGTGAAGTTTAAGCAGCCTGAGAGAGGGAGCCCAGAAGTCCAGACACGCAAGGATCCATGTAAGACATATTCTGGAGTTGAACCAATTGATTTTGAGGGTAATCAAATATGAGAGCTCAAGGACCACTAGCTACAAGAAGTGAAGGGTTATTTCCAGCTTTCTGACATGTGCAGCCAGGTCGATAGAGGCATCATTACTGGTGCAGGAAAGTCCAGAGGAGGAGGGGGAAATCAAAAGTTCTTCTTCAGAGGTGTTTCTATTTGAGGCCACCTATGAAACCTTCAAATGATGATGCTGAGTAACCAGTTCAATAGAAAGGTCTGGAACTCAAAAAGAGAGATCTGGGCTGTGGCTTTAAACACGGTCCATATGCTGAGTCCTTCCATATTTATACTTTCCAGGTCAAGCTGGGGAAAAGGGATTCAAGCCCAAATGTGTTCCATTACTAAATTCAGAAAGCTCTTTCACTGCCATGTGGCTCCAGGAATTACTGTGTGTTGTCACTGTTAAGGAGGTAAGAAAACTGTACAGACGGAGTGACATGGCCTCAAAAGATGTCTAGATGTAAGAGACATGATAAAGTGAAAGGGCACTACAGGTAAAGGCCCAGAGCTGTGAAAAGGCCTGACATGGTAAAGGACCAGTATGAGATTCACTGCAGCCACTAATGGGCTGAAGGTACAAGGGGTGGGCGAGAAGGCACTGGGGTGGAGAGAGGAACAAGGATGGTGGCAAGATCCTATGGCAGATATCCTAGTTACTGCCCAAGATCTAGCCTCTTCTTTCCTGGCAACAAGGACTTCAATTTTTAGCTGGGTAAACTAGTTAAAACACTACATTTTTTTCGGCTTTCTTACAACTAAGTGTGATATATATGTCTAAGTTTTAGCCAATAAAATGCAGGTTAAAGTGTTTTAAGTGATTTTCAGTAAGTGTCCTTAAAAGATGGGGGCCCAGCACTCCCTCTTTCTTCCTTCTTGTTGGCTGTAATGTGGATGTGACAGCTGAACTTCAAGCACTCATCGTGGTCCCAGAAGCCACAGGATAAGGGTGCTTTCTACTCTGCAGAGCAGCACAGCAGAATGAGCTAAGACTGTAGAACTACCCTTTGAACCCTGGCCTGCCTACTTCTAGTCTTCTTTTATATGAGATAGAACTAAATTTCTTTCCTTTAAACCACTAATATTTTAGGATTTAATACCATTCTCAACAGAACATACTTCCTAACATATGGTCCAGATCATGGAAATGACAAGCGTGGACACTATCCTATAAAGCATTTTAAAGGTAAGGGACACATACATTCCAGGTCTATGAATTTGGAAGCAATATTGAATGGAAAGACAAGAGTAGCAAAGATTTTAGAAAGCTGCAGTTGCAGTCTAGATGAGATATAATCAGAATTTGAATTAGATAGTAGAAATGAGAGCTAAGAGAGCAAACTGGAGAAATGTGTCTGAGAAGGATGATGCTAGCGTATTTCTATCACCATGGATGACTTAGTATATGAAAAATGGGCTCAAATTAAAGGAGCTTATGATTAAATATCAGGAAAAATGGCTTGACAGAGCACTAAAACTCCATGATGAAACTACTAGAACAGGGTAGGCTGAGAGTCCTCACAAGGGTAAAGGGTAGGCTTCGCCACAGCCTTCGGTTTTGCCATACTAAAGGCAGATGTGGCCCATGTTCTCTGTGGTCCCTTCTAGTTCAAAAGACTCTAGAAACTAGTGACTACCAAAATCCTTCATCCAAAAGAGAGAATTTAGATAAAAGAGAGAAATAGATACACTACTAATATAAGCAACAATACATTATATTCCCCCAGTAAATACTCTAGGAAGAAAAAGTCTGGTGAAATCCTAATCTCTTTCTACAGATTGTTTAAAACTTCTTTTTTAAACACTTAAAAAGTAGATATGGCCACTTACATCTATCAAGTGCAAACCCAACACCTGATTTTGATAAGAAAAATGATTCTGAGGGTGCCTGAATGGCTCAGTTAAGCATCTGACTTCAGCTCAGGTCATGATATCAGGGTTCTGGGATTGAGCCCTGTGTCAGGCTCTGCACTCAGTGGGGAGTCTGCTTGTCTCTTCTCTCCTCTTCCCCTGCCTCTCCCCCACACATGCTCTGCCAGTGTCTCTCAAATAAATAAATAAAATCTTTTTAAAAATTATTCTGATTTGGTCTTCTCATATATAAATAGACTGACAAGTCTGATGATTCTTAACACTTCACAAACACATCAGAAGAATTTCAGATGATTGGACTATAATGCCAAATGGAGGCAATGTGAAGAAAAAAGGCAAGGAATTGGGCAAAAGGAGTTTCAATCTACCCAATTAAATAAATGACAAAGTGCCAAATCCAAGCTTTTCTCATCTCTAGATGAAGGGTCACAGAAATTTACTATTTCCACCAAGAACTCAATGAAAACTGCAATAAATATTTATAAACGAAACTATTTCCCTTCAGATCTCTCAAAATCAAACAACCAGGAAAACTTGTTTATGTACCCCTCTCCCCAATGAAACATAGAAATGGCAGCACAAGTCCTCATGGGGCAAGACAACATTCATGTTATAATCATTTGCTATGCTGCCAGTGTACCAGACATAACATTGATGGTCGTTCTAGTAGGACCTCACAACCAGCTCACGCCAAAGCCAAAACTCAGGGGCACCAATGAGTTCCCTTCTTCGCAAGATTCCAGCCCAACCATGTCTCTTACTCTGAAATAAACCTAATGAACCGAATGGTGCCAAAGAGTTTTCACAGCGTGTTCACATATATTACCTCATTTGATCTATCCACAACTTCATACTATCAGTGGAGTGGGTATTGTTATTTTAGTTTCATCAAGGAAATAGGAGTGATGAAGAGACAAACCCAGCTGGCAGTGTACAGGGACCCTGGGGTTGACTATGGTGACCAGTTTTCCATACAAGCAATCAGACCATCATGGGAAGAGCCCCAAAAAGCTGCATTAAGATATTGCTTAAGTGGCCAAGGAACCAACTGAAATGCAAGAGTCAACCCAGTGAAGGTCCTAAATATCTGTGGAATATCAGGTACTGCAAATGACCCCATCTCTGTCTACAGAGAGCTTGTCTGCTAGAAATGAGACAAAGATGCAAACAGTGAAAGTACATGGTGCTGGTGACAACTGGCAAGCAGTGTGCACCAAGGCAATGAGAAGGGAGCCAGGCTGGTTGACAGTAAACCCCTGAGCTGAAACTAGCAAGGCAGCTGAGTAGGAGCTAGGTAGATGGATGAGCATGGGAACATTCTAGAAAGGGAGAGGAACATGTGCAAAGGCACACAATTGAGAATAAATGGAGAAGGAGGAAGGTTCTATGTGTCTAAAAAAGTTGCTGGGACCAAAAGGCCTTATATGACATGCTGAAGAGTGTGTATTTTATCTTATAGGAATAGAAAGCTATTGAAAAATTTGAGGATAACAAGATTAGAATTATCTTTGATGATGGTCAATGGTCAGTCTTTAACGCCTATGAAGAAAATCATTTTCTTTAGCTGCTTTTATGATTTTCTCTTTGCTTTTGATTTTCTGTAGTTACATCTTGATGTACCTAAGTTAGGATTTTCAAAAAAAAATTCAATTTGCAATCATTAGTCATCTTAAATCTGTGGTCTGGGATCTCAGCTGTAATGGAAAATTTCAGCCATTACCTTTAAATTTCATTTTGCTTATTTTTTCATCCATCTCCTTCTAGGACTTTAACTTACTTAGACCTTCCTCCTCTGTGTTTTCCATTTGTCTATCCATGCTTACTATAGATAATTTTTTCTTACTGTCTTCTAGTTTGTTAATTTTTTAGCTTTATCCAATCTTCTGTTAAATTCACCCTTGAGGCATTTTTCCTTAAACTATGTCATCAAATATATTACACATTTCCTTATCCAGTGAGTTAATTTCATGAAAGTTATGCTATTTCTAGAATTTTTAATTGCTTCCTTTTTCAGTTTGATTTGTCACCTTTCACAGTTTCCTATTCTTTGCAGATATGTTTAAGCTTATCTTTTATTTCTTTAAATGCAGTAGTTTCTTGTTTTGTTTTGTTTTATTTTGTTTGTTTGTTTGTTTTAATATAGATTCCACTATCTGATGATGTTTCTGAAGGGCTGTTTCTATTGTTTGTGGTTGTTGATGGTTCTTGCCATTGGAGCACGGTCTCCTTGGGTGTCTGGTTATATTTATGTGCTGGTCACCAAATAATTTGAGGCCTGGTTGAAGAAACCTTGCCTTCCTTTGGAAAGAATTTCCACTTGGTTTTGCCAGGCACCTGAAGGCATGACTGTCCTTCAGCCAATTCAAGACTTGAGATTGGTTGAGCCAATCAGCTTGAACTTGGGCTGTAATTCCAAGTGAGAGCTGGTACATTTCAGGTTTACTCTCATCCACATGGTGTAGCCTTTTGGCATCCCAGCTCTTTGTGAGACACCAGCTGCTTTATTTCAGTCCCTCACTACTGCTGTTCTAATCTGTCATATTCCCTGGATTCTCCATTCCAATTTTAACCTGGTAATGCTTGTCAGCTCTTTAGTGCTCGAAATTTTGGGTCTTTTTTTTTACTTTACACAAATATTTTTAGTTGTTTCAGCGGGCAGGAGTGTGTCTGAATAACAGCCCACCATTACTATTAACAGAAAGTCCCCAGGATTTATATTTTACAAATATTTTTCAGGTGGCAGTGTAGAGCATAATTTAGAGAGTGACAGAGTGAGAACAAGGGAGGAGACAGTGGTGATCTGTGCAGGCAACACAACAGGGAGACAGTGAGGAAGCTATTGTGACAGTGCCCAATATTACCTAAGGCAGAAGCACAAGGGAAAGAGAGAAGAGGCAGATAATCTCACATTTTTCTCACCAACCCCATGAGAGAAGTACTACTATTTTGATTTTCAGAGAACAGCAATCAGCCGTTCAAAGACATAAAATAACTTATCCCAGGGTTCATCCAAGGAGATGGTTAGTAGAGGGGGTGTCAGGACCCAGCATGACTCCAAGTCTAACCACCAGAGTATGATGAGATCTGGAAGAAAGATAGGTACATGCAGGTGGGTTTCAGTAAGGAGGAGAGGGTTCCCAAAAACTTTATAATTCAGTTATAGACATTGAAAATTTTTAAATTTTACAAGATGCCAAATGATAAACAGCTCTCCATATAATTTCACTGCTTCCACCCACAGGGATGATGGAGTAGTTAAAAGTATGAGCTTTGAAATCACAAGATCTAAATTCAAATGTCGGTCCTATGTCCTTGAACTATATGGCTTTGAACAAGTTACTCCTCTGTGAATTTTCGCCCTAGTAAATCAGGAATAGTTTATATAATTTATGTTCACAGATAGTGCCATGGTACAAAGTTCAATAACAAAAACTGTTAGATACTATTAATACTGTTGTTGTTGATATCATCATCATCATCATCATCATCATCACCATCATCATCTCTTGCAGTGAGTTTTGAGGGAATATAGCCCTGTCATCCTGGGTACAACTGACTGGACATGACTGGTGTACAGGACGATGGCAACATTATAAAATGGGTCACAATTCCTCCTCTGTAACATGTAACCAATTTTATAGGATTAATGGGAAAGTTAAACAAACTTCATGTGTGTAAAAGTGCTATAGTGGCTAGAACACAGTAAGCACTCAATAACTGCTATATATTTAAATTACTCATTACTTTTCTGTATGCTTGGTGCCTTCTGTGCGAAGTAAGGAGAAACAAGAGCTGGTGTTCTATAAATAGGCAGAAGCTAGGTCAACATTAGGAAGTTTGGATTTATCCCAAAAGTAAAGAAGAGCTATAGAACAAATTAGGCAAGAGATTAGCATGACTTACACTTTAAGAAGCTCACTGGTTGCTGTGTACAGAGCAGATTTAGGAGAAGTAAGACTAGAGACAGAAAAACCAGTCAGAGGGCCTGGGTGGCTCCATTGGTTAAGTGTTTGCCTTCAGCTTAGGTTATGATCTCAGAGTCCTGGGATAGAGCCTTGCGTTGGACTCCCTGCTCAGCAGGGAGTCTGCTTCTCTCTCTCCCTCTGCCCTTCCCCCTGGTTCATTCTCTCTCTAAAATAAAATCTTAAAAAAGAAAAAGAAAAACTAGTTAGCAATAACTAGAATCGGACTAGCAGCAGAGGGGATGGAGACTTCTGAATAGCAAAGTACTTAAAATGTGACAAGATTATGTGGGGAGAGAAAGAGGAAGGTCAATGGGGTAGAGTAAGAAATGGGGGGAAACTGCCTCAATTCTTTAAACAGAAGTTCTCAAAGTAGAGTTCCCTGACCAGCAACAGTTATCACCTGGGAACTCTCAGAAGTGCAAGTTCTCAGGCCCCACCCCAGATCTAGAGACTCAGGACCTCTGGGGGGTGGGGCCCAGCAGTCTGTGTTAGAACAAGCTTCCCAGGGGCTTCTGATTCTGACTCACTCTAAAGTGTGAGAGCCACACTATAGACAAATGGGCAGTGAGCCACCACAGGAAGAGCATCTTCAAGCAACCAAGAGGAGATATAAGTTCTATCAAGACTTAGTGAGTTAGAGGTGATCTGATCTGGGCTAGAGATGGAAATGAGGGTGTCATCTGTGTACAGAGGGCAAATGGATGAGTAGACTGGCCTCCTCAGAGATGGTTTGGAATGACAAGGGTCCTGGCAGGGAGAAACACCAATATTTATGAAATAGAAATTAGAAAAGCCTAGAAGGATACTGAGGTACAGTCAGGGAGGTAGGAGAAAATTCAGGCTAATGTAGGGTGAGAGGAAGAAGAAGGAAGAAGAAAGAAGAAAGAAGAAAAGAAGAAGAAACAGAAGAAGAAGAAGGAGGAGGAGGAGGAGGAGGAGGAAAAAGAAAGGAAAAAAAAAAGAAAACCAAAAAAACAAGCATTTCAACGTGGTCAACAGAGTGGCCTTAGTAATCACAAGGTCACGGGCAACCTTTGTGAAACTAATATGAAAGAAGGAAACACAGTGAAGTCAGAATGTCATGCATGGGGAACTGATTGAAAGGTAAATGGAGGAGATGAGGGTGTGGAGTAGGCTCCAGAAGTCTGACTGTGCAGGACTAGAATAATACAGGGTGGGAGCTGTAGGGGTACAGAGAAATCACAACAACGTTGTTGTTATTTTATTTTTTTAAGATAAGGGAGTCTTGGTCATGGTTAACTGCTGATAGGAAGGAACCACTACAAAAAGGTGTGGTTGAAGAGGACACAATTAGGAACAGGAGGGGGCCCTGGGCAGGAAGGGTTGGGATCAGAAACCAGGGGTAAAGATTAGCCTCAGTCAGAAAGAAAGAGATGCCACCTTCTCTGTATGAAAACAAATGGAGGAGGGGAGGAGTCTAGACACAAGTCATTTGTGAGTGTGGTGGCTGAAAGCTGAGGGGGGTCCATGAGGGGCGAGGTAGAGCAGGTTTTCTCTGAAACATACAAGCCAAACTCATGCAAAGTGCTAGAGGAGGAAACCCACTACATTCCAAGCTGAGATCCACAATTTCAAGGGAGGATCAAATGCAAATGGCATCTCCAAACAGTGACCCTGAACACTCCCAGTCTCTGGGCTCTGTGCATTCACAATAAAACTAGTAACTAGCTATTGAGCACCTACTGCACATATATGGCATTGTGTTAGGTGATTTATATATACACTACCACATTTAGTACTCTCCAATAATCCAATGAGGTGGGCAGGTATTATCATGCCAATTATAGAAAAAGGAGAAATGAGGCTCCCAAAGATCAAATAACAGGCTTGCCCACGGGTACCAGTCTCACGAATGCTGGCACCTCATGTTCTTCCCATGATGCCACACAACCTTCGGGATCCTGATAGATTTGATGGAAGTGAAAGTGGAAAAGAAAACATTTTTGAGAGATCTACCTGAGTGATAAGATACTCAGAGAAGGCAATCAACTCTGGGGCAAATTTTTAGTTTGGGATGACAATGGGATACAAGTATGATAATGTCCTCCATCCAAGCTGGAGATATGGTTCTACATCTCAGGGTAGAGGTTGGGAACATCAATTAGATGATAACAATGAGTGAGAGTAGACAGAAGAGTAAAGACTGGGAAAAGGAGGACTTGACATATTAAAAGAACAAGATGAATAGATGAATGAAAAGAAAGTTCATACTCAAGCATTAAAAGGAAAAATCCCTTCACTACCAATTTTTCTATATTGTTTTAATTTGCATATTCTTCAAACCCTGCATAAATGGCAGGGTTTGGTCACTCTCCTCACCAGGCTGACCACACAGAGATGCCTTCAGGTTCTGGAGCTGAAGTCAAAACCTAGATAGTGTGGCTTTCAGGCCCAAACTTGAGTTTCTCACAGGGTCATCCTCTCAGAGCTCTGCACTGATTCCCATTCCCAGCTGTTAGCTGTATTAATTACATCATCAACACTCTCTTGCTTTTCTCCAAGCACTCTCTGCTCCAAATCTTTCTCTTGCCCAGGAGAAACCACTTTTAAATTTCTCTCTACTGAAGCTTTAATTGGCTTTTAGCCTCATGGCTCCCCAAAGACCCAAAATGTAGGCACACAATGTAGCTGGCTTTCACTTACTAATTCTGCATCTTTCCCAGCAGACAGATGATTCCTCCAAGTTAACTTTCATCTGAGTTTTTCTTAAAGGGGCCAATCTTTAATAACCTGATGTGCTTATTTCAACACCAGAACAAACTGTTTATTAAAATCAAACCAGTGTTTCTTTACCTGATCACTCAGGACTAGCTATCCATCAAAACTTCAAAAAATGAAAAAGGTGCTAAAGCTATCTTGGAGGGTTAAGTGGAAATTGGCCTCAAAGAATGGGAAGCTAGACTAGATGAGTTTTGCTGTGTTCTGAGTCTTCAATTCTATGTATATCAAACATATATTATATCTCTCTTATGTTCCAAGCTTCTTAAAGCACATAAGATAGATATTCTACTGAACATCTCCAACAGGAATAGTAAGATCCAGCCTACTGCTTGGGTAAAAGGGACAGAATGAAAATGCTGCTTCTCTAAGAGCCAGTCTTCTTTATCAATTCATTTGCTGTGACCTAAAAAAGCAGGACCACAATGTGATCATTAGCAGGCAAAAGAAAACAGACAGTTTAAAGAGTTGGTTTTTATAGACTGCATTATTATCTGAGATCCATCAGGCCCCCTAGGAAACAGAACAATGCACCACTCAAAAACAGCTAATGTGTGAAACATCTCTGATGGAAAATTGTTTCTCCTTAATAAGGTAACAAGCTCTAACTCTAAATACAAATCAGACTAATGCGGATCACCCCAGCCAGGTTATTTTTTTTTTCCAGCCAGGTTATATAGACACTAATGAGTCATTGCTTTTGATGCCAAATTGGCAAATCTGAAGGTTTTATAATGGATCCTATAGGGCTGCTGTGGACTAAAAAGACTGTGGTGTTAAGCAGGAGAGCAATCTTGGTTCTTCTTTGGTTTCAAAGAAGGAAAAGAAGGGGAGTCTTTTGCAGAGCTTTTGTTAAATACAAGACTGTTCTCAGAGTTGCAAGTGGATGAAAGATGAGCAAAAACAATCACATGAGGGAAGAAAAGAAAATATTCAACAATAAGATCTGTGATGGAATATAAATTGAAAAAAAAAGTAGCAAAAAAAAAAAAAAGAAGCTATGAAGACGAGTCACAGAAGAGAAAGATCACATATTTCAGTGGAAAAAAATGAGGAGGAAACATCTTGTGGTGAGCAGTGTCTAAGATGATCCTCACTGATCCTCATACCTCCTGAGCTACACACCCTTGTATAATCCCCTCCCTTTGAGTAAGAGAAGGACCCATGTCTCGCTTCTAACCAACAGAATATGGCAAAGATGATGGAATGTCACTTCTGTGATTAGGTTACATAAGACTGCATCTTCTATCTTGTTAGCACACTCTCTTCCTTTCTGGATCCAATGAAGACAGATGCCATATACAGAGGCCGATGCAGCAAGCAGCTGAGGGCAGCCTCTGGCCAGCAGCCAGCATAGAACTGAGATCCTCAGCCCAAGAGCCCACAAGGAACTGAATACAGCCAACAACCACATAAGCTTAGCCTTCAGATGAGTGACACCTTGATTATAGCCTTGTGAGAAACTCTGAAGCAGAGGACAGATCTGAGCCATGTCCAGATTCCTGACTAAATGAAAGCCTTATTTACTCACAATACCTTGGACACCAAAAATAATGGGTTTTCCACACCAAACAATTCCCTAATTCTCTGGATGTCCTATAATTTAATTCAATTCTGACACTAACTACCTACACTTAGCACAGACCTCACAGGTTAAGGGTTCAATCCCACTAGACTGCCCCCAACTTCAGACACCAAATGTACATAGTGGGTTTCTAGGGTACCCACACTTCTGAGCTGACTACATATTGGGGAGAGGAGTTCCCATGACCCCCTACTCAGTCAGGTTCAATGATTTGCTATAGTGGCTTACAGAAGAATTCAAGGCAACACTTAATGTACCTCTACTGGTTTAGTACAAAAATACATAATAAAGGATACAGATGAACAGTCAGGATGAAGAGGTATACAGGGTGAGATCCAGAAGGATCTTGAGCACAGGAGCTTTTGTTCCTGTAGAGTAGGGTGCACTACCCTCCCATCATGTAGATGTATTCACCAACTCAAACCCTATTGTTCAGAAATTTTTATGAGGGCTTTATCACATAGGCATGACCAATTATTAGTCTTCAGACCTTCTCCCCTCCTTGGAGGATGGTGGGTGGGGCTGAAAATGTCAAGTTTCTAATCATGGCTTGGTCTCTGGTACCCAGCCCCATCCTGAAGCTGTCCAGGGGTCCACAAAGAGTTGCTTCATAGAACAATAGATGCTATCACTCAGGAAATTCCAGGGGATTTAGGAGCTCTGTGTCAGGAACCAGGGTCAAAGACCTAGTATCAGAACAAAAAAAAAAAAAAAAAAAAAATGCCCCTAGCACCTCTATCACTAAGGAAATTCCCAGGGTTTTAGGAGCTCTGTGTCAAGAACTGGGGGCAGAGGCCAAATATATATTTCTTATTAGGCTACACTGACCCACAGAAAATACAAGTGTTAATTTAAGCCACTAAGTTTGTAGCAATTTGTTACATAGTAATAGATAATTAATATACATGTAAAATGACAGCTGACACTTGAAGATCAGAGAGATGATTTCCATAGGAGATGGGTAATCAGGCACCATTCATAACAGAAAAGAGTAGGTTCAGATGCAGGAAGGCAGAAAAGGTCAGGCAGTGTTTAGGAACAACACAAAGTCCAGCTTAGCTAGACCTAAGGTCTGAATGGGTAGGTGCAAGAACATAAGCTGGAGAGGCAGGCAGGAGGCCTCTGGTGGCAAGGACAGGCAAAGAGAGCGATTAGAGCTCATCCACCAATATGTG
Source organism: Vulpes vulpes (assembly GCF_048418805.1). Taxonomy (NCBI): domain Eukaryota; kingdom Metazoa; phylum Chordata; class Mammalia; order Carnivora; family Canidae; genus Vulpes; species Vulpes vulpes. Next base: position 7,834,268 of record NC_132788.1, read on the forward strand.
GTCTGAAAACATCTACAGGGAAGATTCATCGCACAATTATTGTTTTAAGAGGCAACATGTTTCAAAAAAGTGATTTGGAAATGCCTATAAAGGGATGCTATGCATTCTCCTTTTTGAGACATTTTCCCTTTCATTACCTTATTTGATTTATGAAAGAATCTATAAAGAAGTCAAGACAGGTATTTATTTTGAAGGGTGTGTGTACGTGTGTGTTTACAAAAAGGGAAAATGAAGTGCTAAGAGCCAAGAATGACTAGAAAAAGCTCTCTCTCAGTACTTTCCTACTAAGAGTGTTGCCACATTTTGTTGGATCCCCCTTCCCTGGTAGAGATGCAAATAGGCCCAGCTAGATAGGTTTGGATCCTGGCCCCAGTGTTCCAGAGTAAGCCCGTGGAGTACTTGTACCTGGAGTAGTAGGTGCAGTGACGCTTGGGTGAGCTGCAGAGTCAAGAGCCTAACAGTCTAAGCCGCAGAACCTGCTATCAAAGGGGCTTTTAAGTAAGGAGGGTCAAAAAGAGCATCAGAGCCCAGGACAAACCAGCCGAGTTTATTCATTACTGCTGCTTCTGGCTCAAGCAAATGAGTCAGAGCTGAGGGGACTGACCAAACAGGGGTCAGCTAACTGGGAGCAGAGATGAGAGACTTTACTGCGTAGCTGAGCTTTCACTCTGGGGGCCAGTGGAAGGATGTGCAGGGTTGGGAGGCTGGTTCCACTTACAGGGGGTAGGGGTGTCTCACTCATTTTTCACTTGTTTTGTTTTTGTTTTTTAAAGCAATATCTGAAAACCAGGGACCATTTTCTCCTGTAAAATGTTAAATAAAATCTGCCCTTAATGATGGACATTACATAGCCAGTTGTTTTTGTTTTTGTTTTTGTTTTTGTTTTGTTTCCAATAGGCTTAGTTAGAATCTTCAACAGCTTTTTGTAAATCTCAACAGGTTATAGTCATCACTACTCTATTAGGCAAAGGTTTCCCCCGACATGTTGCTGCATGACTTGGAACAACGTAGGCAGTTCTCAGGGGAGAAAGGGCATTATTTAGAGTGACCCAAAGGGGAAATCGGTGCCAGGAAGATGGACTTGCAGGCATATAATCCTGTGTAGCGACAGTGAAACGGTCTCTACCAAAAGAAAACAAAATATTGGAAACCTTAGGAAGCAGGTTAAATACTAAATTACAAAAAATATTCATTATTCAACTGAATAAATCTGGCATATGCTGGCCAAAGGGATGATAGGAAAATCTACTTGACTGGGCCTTCTCTTCTTAGAGTCTAAAGACCACTATTGTTCACAGACAATAGTATCCAGAATCCCAGGTAGAGGGAAGTAGGGATAAAGATATTAATCATCTCCATCTGTAGCTGATTCTCAGCTTCCCAGTTCAATAAATATCAATTGAACTTTTCTCTTTCAATTCATTCTAATGCAAGAGAGAGGCCCTCCCTGAATAAAGGTTGAGTTTTAACAATCATGAGAATTAATCTTTTTAAATGAAAATAATCTTAATCATTTGACATTCACTAAGGAATGAGAAGCATCCCTTCATTTCTTGAAAATACTTACCACTTCCCTCTTAGTTCCATCCACTTTTCTGTCAGGTCTTGTACAAAGCTTTCAAAATCTTTATCAATTACTTCCTAACTCTCAATCTTGCCCGATTTTTTTGTATTTACCAGCTTGCACCCTGGTTTTATAGAACAGTGACTACTTCAGGCAATTCTTTTTTTTTTTTTTTAATTTTTATTATTTATGATAGTCACAGAGAGAGAGAGAGGCAGAGACACAGGCAGAGGGAGAAGCAGGCTCCATGCACCGGGAGCCCGATGTGGGATTCGATCCCGGGTCTCCAGGATCGCGCCCTGGGCCAAAGGCAGGCGCCAAACCGCTGCGCCACCCAGGGATCCCTACTTCAGGCAGTTCTAATTGTGGGCCACCTACTTGATAATCTCATCTATTTCCCATAGTTCCAACTGGTGACACTATTCAGATCTGTAATTCTCATCTTCCCTCCTCCGGGTTAACACTTCTATTTCCAGATGCCTACTGGATGTCATGACCGGAATGACCCTCACATAACTCAAATTCAACATGTGATCAAAAACTGAATTCATAGTCCCTCTTACCACTGATCTTGTTTTTCTCATTTAAGAATGTAAGTACTCATGCAGCCACTAACATATATATCAAGTTAATTTCATTTTTAAATGCTCCTCTGCCTCAAGTCCCATATTTGATCTGCCATCTAACTCTGCCAATTCTAGTTCTGAAATATCACGGTAACCTATCCCTTCTTCTGCATTCCAGCTGCCATTGCTCAGTCAGGTCTCCAAGTGTCTCTATTCCTAACTGGTCCCATGCCATGCCCCAATTTCCCACCTCTTCCTTCCTGACAGTCTCCTTTCCTTAACAACCCTGAATGACTCGCACTTCCTCAATCTCTTAGCAGCCACAGGTAACTGGGCAAAACTCCACCAGAGCCTCTTTTTTCAGCCTCCTCTCCAGACTCCGCATCAGGTATCCACTGTAAATGGATGTATTTGCACTGAAGATACTACTCCACCTATGTCCCTGTTCATACCAAGGATAGTTTTTACTCTTCTTCACCTGGCAAACCCTACTTATCCTTCAAGGCTCAGAGAATAAACTGTTTTTTTTTTTTTTCCCCTCTTCCTCCCTCCTCCTTTCACCTTCTGCCCTTTCCTCTCTGAATGGCCCTTCCCTCTCTCTGCAAATCTGTTCCTCTTCTCTATGTGCACTTCCTGTGGTCACCAGCAGCCTCTGTTCCCTAGTGTCTCTATCCATCATTCTATGTCACATTTTAGCTCCAGGGTCCTCAAGCTGTGAAGAAAAAAAAATCTAACTGGTGACTGGCCAGTCAATGTGTTGAAGATCCCTGGGTCAGGAGTCCACTCATGGTTTAATCAAAGCCCTGAGCACAGGGGCAAACTGTATTTCCCACTTTAGGAAAGGCAATTCCCACTGAAGGGGGTTAAGCAAGCAAGACCCAGAACACCTATCTGTCACTGAAATTCCTCTTACAGACTAATTTCATCTTAAGGACAAGCATCTAGATGTTACTTTTTGATCATCTTTCTCTTCCAGCAAATAGCATAACCCCTGGCATGTAATACCCTCTGTATTTGCTTGGATACTCTTGGTTGAAATGACAAAACATTCAACACAAACCAGCTTATATTAATATCAAAGGTAACTCAATGGCTCATGCACTTGGAAGTCCAGAGTTAAGGCAGGCTTCAGGGTCAGTTGGTCTAGGGCCCACTGATAGTTGTAGGGGCCCAGATTTTTTTCTAGTTCTCCATTCTTCTATTCACAACACTCAATAGCAGTCATAGAATAGCTGCCAGGACAATTAGGATTAAATATTTCCTGTTGATATCCATCAGGAAACTACTTACATCTGCAGAACTCCAAGCAGGAGTCACCATGATTAGAATGCTTAGGTCATGTGTCTATAGGAAGAGGAAATGGTATGAAGCTACAATGTCTAATACAGTAGTCACGAATCATATGTAGCTATTTAAAATAAAATTAATTAAAATCAAATACAATTAAAAACTCAGTTTCTCAGTCTGACACTAGCCACAAGTCAAACGCCCAACAACAACTGTGGCTAGTGCCTGCAGTATTGGACAGCATGGATTAGAACATTTCCAATTCTGCAGAAAGTTCAATTGGCTTATGGTAAGCAAGCACATCAAGCAACTGGTATAAGGCAATCAAGACTTAGCTTGGCAGCTGGGGTCAACTTCACCCAAAGTACAAGAAATCTGGGGAAGGAATAGATGAAAATCTGGGCACATATGGGAAAAGGAAAAAGGGAAATAGACATTAAGTGGGCAATAAACAATGCCCAACATACTCTTATAGGAAGAAATTCAATTGATCTGGTATTATTTGCTCTTTAAATAATATGATCCATATGTCAAAATTGTCTGTTGTTATTGTAAGTACAAGGTATTTTTCTTTTATGAACTCACTAACTTCCTGTGGGACACTGGACAAGCCAAGTAACTTCTCTGAGCCTCAGTTTCCTCGTCTGTAAAACAAAAGGAATGAACTAGATCAGTTGTTTCTAATCTTTTAATCACAGATTTTTTATAGCACATTTTTAAAAATTAATTTTTGCCCACTATCTCATACTCAGAAGTATTTTTAGTAACTTAACTGCATTAGAAATTAATTTGCTATTCTGTTGTTGGGATTTTTTAAATTAAAAACATATAACTGTTAATTAGAGCTTGCTTCTGATCAGTGAGAAAAGTCAATGTTACCATAGTGGGCTGGTATAATTGGTATCACAAGTGAAGTTGACCTCGCAATCTTACTGAAAGCAAATTTACTATTTTCATTCACTGCTATGAAATATTTATAAATAATCTGAAGTGCTCCACTGAAAGACCCTAGGGATAGACTATCACATGTCAAGAAGAGCACATGATCTTGTAGGCCCCACACAGGTCCAGAATTCTACAGCTGCTATAGCAATGTGACTATAAACAAACCCAGCCCTTGTCACTAGCATGAAGTGCCCACCCTGAAAAGTACCAGAGAAAAGGATGAGTGGATGGACTGGGAAGAAAGATTCCAAGGAAGAGCAAGGGACAAGAAATAAAGAGAAAATGATACTACTGCAAAAAGTTGTTGGCTTTTCCTTTTCATTACCAGTAAGCCCAAGAAAAGTAGATAATAATCCAGGGAGCCTGGTATAAAGCTAGAAGTGGACAGCAAGCAAGAGAATCAGGAGCACCATAATGAAAAGGGTGCTGGAAGAGCCGTGGGAAGGTGATTCCAGGGACCTTCAAGTCTTCACTCATCTCCACTGAGGAGAAGGGCAGACAACATAATCACTGACATGCAAGAGCTATGGAAACTCCTATTTTCAGATAAAAATATGAACAAGGTTTATTATAGATTGTTTCCTTTTATTTAAATTTCTATTGCAATAATTTTGTGTTAAAAGGGCAAGAACGCTGACAGGCATGTCTATTCAAGGTACCGTAAGGGATACATTGGGGTAGAGTATACTCTATAAAATAAATTACTTATAATGTTCTGAAATACATGCCTTCTAGGCCTGCTGAGGTGTCAAAGAGAAACCAGGCACATAGGTAGAAGTGATTCCAGGATACAAAATGGGAAGAGGAGGAAGTAAAAAGGACCAGCCAGTGAAAGAATTGGGCAAGCTCCAGTTATATTTCAGTAAAGAACAGATGTAATTATTATTACTTCAAGATTTCCCATAATTCATCATGATTTTCTATTTTTTTATTTATGATTTTCTGCTTTTATTAACCCTTTTAGTAACAATGTATTTCATAACAAAAAAATCCTTTCAAATACCCCACATTCCTTGAACAGCTAAACAGAGAATTACCACATGACCTAGCAATTCTACTCCTAGGTATATGTCCAAATGAATTAAAAACAGGGATACAGATACTTATGCACCAATGTTCATTTCAGCATTACTCACTATTCAATGTCAAAAAGTGGAAACAACTTAAGTGTCTGTGGATGAACAAAATGTGGTACACACAAAATGAAATATTCAGGCATAAAAAGGAATGACATGCTGATACAGACTACAACACAAAAGAATGTAAAAACATGCTGAATAAAATAAGATAGACACAAAGGAGAAATATTGTATGATTTACAAAATACCTAGAATAGACAAATTTATAGAGAGGAAGTATGACAGTGGTTATCAGGGGCTGGGGTTGGTGAAATGAAAAGTTATAGCTCAATAGTTCTCAAGTTCTCTTTAGCATGATGAAAAAGTTTTGGGATAGACAGTAGCAATGGTTACACAAAATCATACAAATGTAATTAATGCAACTGAACTGTATACTTAAAAATGGTTAAAATAGCACATTTTATGCCATATGTATTTTACCACACAAACACACAATTTTTTTTTTTAACACACAGGAGCTTCTGTTTATTAGAGATTCTAGGGCAGGGGACAGTTTGATAAACAATATTTATTGCTTTCAAGGAGGGGAATCCAAAATTAGAAGAGAATGGGAAGGCCTCACTCCTGTGCCAGTTTCTTTTAAAAAAGTCTTAGAGGAGTTCTTCAAGAAACTAGATGCCAATGACTCTTTAAATTACATTTCCAGCCCAAGCTTCCATATGAACTTCAACTTGCACTTCCAACTACACATTAGATCACCTCAGATGTAACATGTCTAAAAGAAAGTTCTTAGAAATAAAGGATGAAAGTAGAAATTAGTTATAATAAATAAAAACAGTAAAAATAAATTTCTATTAAAAATTACACAGGACAAGACGCCTGGGTGGCTCAGCAGTTTGGCGCCTGCCTTCGGCCCAGGGTGTGATCCTGGGGTCCCGGGATTGAGTCTCACATCAGGTTCCCTCATGGAGCCTGCTTCTCCCTCTGCCTATGTCTCTGCCTCTCTCTCTCTGTGGCTCTCATGAATAAATAAAATCTTTTTTAAAAAATTAGATAGGACACTAGCTAGTGAAATTTCAAAATGAGGGGATAATTGAAAGAGGTTATGATAATAGATGCAGATAAAATTAAACACCTGAAAAGATTTTATACAATTCTATCCCAATATATCAGAATATGTGGTTAAAATATATGATTTTACTGGAAAACACAAATTATCAAAATCAATGCAAGAAGAGGAAAAAATCCCTACAGAAACCAATGATCATTAGAGCTGGAGAAATTTGCTGGCTAAAAAACCCTAGCCCATGTTTCAAGGATGAGCTCTTTAAATGCTTCAATCATTGAGAAAATTTGATCATTCTCCAATGTCTTAACTGCTCCAAAGCACCAAGAAAAAGGCTCCCCAATTCTTCCTACCAAGTTAATAGAGCCTAATACCAAAATCACAAAAACAGCACAATAAAGAGAAACCACAGACCAATCTCACATTTTGCACAAAAATCCAAAACCCATAAATAAATTATTACCAAACAGAATTGAATCACATGTTAAAACATGTTATATACCATGACTAAATGAGGAGCATGGCCATATGAGGGATGCAAGAATTATTCAGTGTTTTATGTTGCCATGTAAATAAGCCAAAGGGAAAAACTATCTTGAAAGAAGTTCAAAAGGCACTTGAAAAAGAAAAAGTCAATATCCATCTCCAATAGAAACTTTCAGTAAAAAAAGAAAGAGGATACTTGGTTAACTTGGTCTCAAGCCAGCAACCAGCACTGTGCTTGAGGGTTTAATACTGAAAGCATTTCCATTAAAATCCAGAAGAAGGCAATCACCACTATTATGTAATACAGTTCTAAAAGCAATGGCCAGTGAAATTAGGTAATAAATAAGAAGCATAAAATTAGAAAGGAAGGTGCAAATTATTATTTGCAGATAAAACTAAAGTATAAAGTATAGCTACAAAATCAAAACAACCAACTAAAAATTATTAAAAATAGTAAGAGCAGTCATTAAGGTTTCTAGTCAAAAAATAATCTAAAACAAACTCAAAAGGGTTTTTTAATATACCAATAATTACCTGGAGGAAAATGCTAGAAAAAATTTCTTTTCAACACCAAATAACACAAAATACTCAAGCTCTTTCTATTAAGAAATGTGCAAGATAATGCTATACATAAACTATTAGGCATATTGGGAGCATCTAAGATTCTATAATTCGCAATGTGAAAAGGCTGGATAAATCACGATGTACAAAGACCTGGTGACACTCAAAACAGCAAAACAAGGCACAAACTGTTCCCCCAAAAACATCCCACAGCTGAGAAAAAGGTTGAGGTGGTAGATTTTAGCCTGAATTATTTATAATTAGCACCTCACAGGACCAAAAAAGGGAAAAAATATCCTAATAGCTACTTAAAGCAAGGAACTAACTGTTGAATTTCCTAGCAGTAAAAAATAATTAAAACACACTAAAGTCCTGCTCAGCAACTATCAATTCCAACAGTTTAAACCAGTGGTTCTCCAAGAGTGGTTCGAGACCCTATCAGAAGTACCATAAGGTCAAGACTCTTCTCAAAATAATTCTAGGACATTATTTGTTCTTTTCACTCTCATTCTCTAATGAATGTAAAGTAGGGATCTGCAAACTAAGCTGGCCAGCAGGCCAAATCCACCATGTCCATTCATGTTGTGCCTCTGTGTGTGGCCCACAACACTGAAAATTACTGCATGGCCCTCTACAGAATACCTTTGCTAATCCCTGCTCTAATTGAATGTGTGGTTATACGTTGTATTTTCTAGAATTTTCTAAGATTTAAAATAAAAACAAGTACAGTTTAGAGGTTAATTCTACTTTTTTTCTCAATATTTTGACTGTGATTATATATATTATAACCTCATTAATATCCAATAGATCATTTTGAAATTTGAAATTTTCCTTAAATGTACACAGAAACACAACTGGAAATAAGTCACTTATTTTGCAATAATATTTTCAAGTTTTCTTAGTTTTAATTTTAAATACAGAAATGTTCATATATATAACCCAAATGCACAAAAGCATCTGGAGTCTTCTATAATTTTTTTTGATATTTGATTGAATGATTGATTGATTGATTGATTGGATAGAAAGAGTGAGAGCCAGAGAGTGTGCACACTCGGGTAAGAGCACAAGCAGGGGAGGGGGTAGCAGAGGGAGAGGGAGAAGGAGAAGAAGGAGCAGAATCCCCACTGAGCAGGGAGCCCAATGAAGCTGGGCCCAATCCCAAGACCCTGGGATCATGACCTCAGCCTAAGGCAGAAGCTTAACCGACTGTGTCACCCAGGCACCTCTGGAGCCTTCAATAATTTTTATGAGTGTAGAGGAGTCCTGAGACCAAATAACTCGAGAATCACTGGTTTTACATAAGGTAATTTGCTTCTTTACAATTTACAATGATAATTTGTTTGAATTTCCACAAGAATGTTTAATATTCTTGGTGATATCACTCATACAGGAAAAGAAAATAAGTTGCTAATAAAGGAAAAAGGGTTGCTTTAAAGTTCAAAAACATTACACATCACAAAATAGAAGCTGAAAAGCACCCAATTTCATGTCCACAGTAAGGATGAACCACAAAATCTTCTAAATAGGCTGCAATCATGTGTTTTATGTTCTGTAGTGTTTCTCTCACATCACACTTGCTAAAGCACACAAAGTCTATGGTAAAGAGGTAGACTTGTAGGATGTGGGGGGTTGATCGAACATTTTCTTTCTGTAGCTCACATACTCCAAAGGACAGTACACGATGAGAACAAGGCAGTAGCCTAGAGATTCTAGAGCTTCTGTGCTCAGTGAGCAATATAGCAGAGATGCATACAAATACTTTAATGAAAACTCAAAACAGAAATTATCTGATACACAGACAATAGCACAGGCTTGCTGTACTGTAAGGCAGGTAATTCATATAAATTACTGTAATCAGCATTAACCTTCTCACAGCCAAACAAAGCAGCTCTGGGGTCAGTTGTATGAAAAAGAAGGGGTAGAGGAAGAGGAGCAGTAGGCAAGGAGGTGCCTCCTAAAGAGCTCCACAGGCACTAAGGACAGAGGGATACTGAAGATGCCCGGCACTTGGCAGACTCTTGGTGAAAATATTCTAGACTGAGGCGTGCATACATGCACCCTCCTTTTACCTTTGTCATGCCTCAGCTCAGCAGAGCATCGGGGGCATCATAATCACTCCATAAATGCTGAGTAGATGAAAAAACAAGTGGTAAAGGTAAGTGGCAAAGGCTGTGATGGTTTTGAGACAGAGCAGCCTCCAAAGGAAGAACCTCCAAAACCATTCCTGTCCATGACTCATTACAACCTCTCTGACTAAATCCATAATATTATCAAAAATATATTTCATCATAGAACTTTTTAGCTAGATGGAACTTCTGGCATAATTTTGCCCAACTCCCTTATTTCAGAAGTAGAGTGGAGACTCCAACCTTGCTCATCTTACTTCCGAGTCCACTGCGCTTTCCACTGTCCCAGGCTACCACTAATTGAACACCTGCTCCATGCCAGGCCAAAGAGACAGAGTACGAAATATTCTGAAGATAAATTATACAAGAAAAAGGCTCATAAATTTACTTTATTTTTAAAACCTTTTTTAAATTTTATTTATTCATTTGAGAGAGAAAGAAAGGATGACAGGGAAGAAGGGCAGAGGGAGAGGGAAGCAGATTCCCTGCTGAGCAGGGAGCCTGACAAGGGACTTGATCCCAGGACCTTGAGATGATGACCTGAGCCGAAATCAGAAGCTTAACTGACTGAGCCAGCCAGGTGCCCCAAGTAAATTTAATATCAAGTGGGAACCAAATTTTACAGATCATAATGGGAAAAATTAACTTTGTTTTATAAAAATAAAAACTTATGTTACAAATTTTGGGTTTTCAATGCAAGCATATACTATGTAGAACAAAGACTAGAACAAGAAGATTTTTACATTCTTTTTAAAAATTATATGCTAGTATGGTATGGTCTCATTCTGTTTGGCTTTTTTAGTACATTCATAAAAACAGTAATTTTTGCAAAAATATTTAAAAGCTTCATTGAAGATGTTTCTTACTGACACCTTGAGCAATACACTGGTATTTTTAATGGCAAATAAAATTGTAATTCTTTAAATAAAATTAATTGGTAGGAAAAATACCCAACTGAAAACAGATCTAACTATGTTAGTTTTTTAAAATGAGCAGTAATTACTTCATGCTCTAGAATACTTTAGAGTCAAAGCCAAAGGAAGACCAACACTAGCTCTTCAGCTACACACTTAGGCTATAGAACATGGTAATTCTTCTCTTTCAATATTGCATGGGTAATTTTTGCCCATTTCTTAAAAAAGATTTTTAAATCTGCTAAAAAGTTGAGAAAGTAATATTACAAATACCCATTAAGTCACTGTTAACAATTTGCTCAATATTGCTTTCTCCCCCAAGCGATGCATACATGTGCACAGAGTTTTGTTTTGTTTTTTCTGACCCATTTAAAAGTGAAAGACACCAAGATACTTTACCCAAAGCACTTCAACCAGTAATTCCCTAAGAGTAAGGATATTCTCTTATATATCTTCAATATCATTACTATACATAAGAAAATTAACAGTAATTCCAAAATGTCATCTAATTTATAGTCTAAATTTAAATTTCCCCAATTTTGTGGTGCCTAGGTGGAGCAGTCAGTTAAGCATCCAATTCCTGGTTTCAGCTCAGGTTGTGATCTCAGGGTCATGGGACTGAGCACCACATCAGGCTCCAAGCTCAGCATGGAGTTGGCCTGAGATTCTCTCTCTCTGCCTCTCCTTCTCATGCTTACTCTCTCTCCAAAATAAATAAATATTTTAAATAAATAAATTTCCCCAACTGTTATCATATTACTCCTCTAAGACAGGATCTATCAACATTCACACATTATTTTTGGTTATGTTTCATTTGGTCCCTCTTCTAAGAGAGTTCCCCTTGTTTTTTCTTCACAACATTAACTTTTTTGAAGGGTACAGGCTAGTTATCATACAGATTGTTCCACATATTGATTTTATCTTATTATTTTTCCCATGGTGTCATTTAACCTGTTTCATGGTCCTCTATATTTCTGATATACAGGACCAGAAGCTTTGCTCATTCCAGTGAAACATTTTTGGCATGAATATTTCAGAGATGATATTGTGACAATACATCCCATCAGAAGGCACAAAATCTCAAGTCATCACACTATTGGTGATGTGAAGCCTCACCACCTGGTTCAAGTAGTGACCACCAAGTCTGTCTACTATAAAGGGACGTTTTGCCCAGTGTAATTAAGTAGTAAGTCAACTGTGCAAGATACCTTGAGTTCATGTAAATATCTTAGTCTCTAACAGCCTTTCACCCAATGGCTTTAATACCTACTGATGATTCTTGATCAAATCAAATTATACACTGAGAGTTGAACCACCATGAAATGCATAACCTCTACAATGTGTGTTGGTAGCTATGAGGAGAGATATATAACATAATGGTTAAGAAGACAAGTCTAGAACTATTCAATTCTGGCTACATAGTAGAATCCTTGGATCTCTGGAGAGCTTTTTAAAAATACCAGATCAACTAGAATCAGAATGTCTGGGGTGGTATCCAGGCATAGATATTTTTAAAAAGCTATCATGGGATTCTTTTAAAGTGTATTTACCAACTGTGTATCATTTCTGTGCTTTGGAAATAAAAAGCTAAAAGTAACTCTGAGATAAATATTACTAATATTCCTGAAGTAGATACTAGATATTTTGTAAGAATTAAATAACTAAACATAATGAGGATTAAGCTAAGTATTCAATTCAAGAAGTTGGGAAAGTGACAAAAAAGCAAACCCTCAAAATAAGAAATCAAGTACCAATGGTGTACAGAACACATCAATAATAAACAGAGAAAAAAAACACAACCAGAACACACGTTCCCTGAAAAGATTAAGATAGATCTTTGAGTCTGAACTGCTTAGGTCCACTTACATGTGGATTTCTTCAATAAATACAGTATAGTAATGTAAATGTATTTCCTCTTCTTCATGATTTTCTCATTAACATTTTCTTTTCTCTAGCTTTATTATAAAAATAGAGTATATAATATATACAACATACAAAAGATGTATTAACTGCTTATGTTATCAGTAAAGCTTCCAGTCAACAGTAGGCTATTAGCAATAATTGTGGGGTTTTTTTAAGATTTATTCCTTTATTTTAAAGACAGAGAGCACAAGTGGGAGGGGCAAAGGTAGAGGGAGAGAGAATCTCCAGCAGACTTTGTGCTGAGCATGGAGCCTGATGCAGGGCTCGATCCCACAACCGTGAGATCATGATCTGAGCTGAAACCAAGGGTCGGACCCTTACCTGACTGTGCCACCCAGGCACCTCAACAACAGGCTATTGATAGTTGAGTTTTGAGGGAGTCAAAAGTTGTATGTGGACTTTTTACTACAAGGGAGTTCAATGCCCCAACCCCCATTTGTTGTTCAAGGGTCAGCTGTACTTAGGCCTTACCACACAGTAAATGCTCAGTAAGTATCAGTGATTATTATGCATAAATACGTGTATGCATGTATACAAAAATATATAATAAACACATATATGCACCTAACAATACAACTTCAAAATATACCAAACCATAATTTAGTTACAGAAGAAATCACAAAGGAAATTAAACACTTACAACTAATAATAAAAATACCTCAAAATCTATGGACTACAGCTAAAGAAGTATTTGGGGGGAAATATACAGCTTTGAAAACATTTCAAAGAAAACAAGAAAGACTAAAAGTAATGAGCTAAGTATTCAAGAAGTTGGGAAAGGGGCAAAAAAGCAAACCCTCAAAATAAGGAATCAAGTATCAATGATATACAGAACATCACCAACAATAAACAGAGAAAAAAAAAAAAACACAACCAAAACACACGTTCCCTGAAAAGATTAAGATAGATCTTTGACAAGCAAGAGCTACCAAGAAAAAAGGGAGAAGATTCAAATAATCAAAATATAGGATGAAAAGAGAGGCTAAAGTACAGACAAAAGATTTCTTAAGTAATTAAAAAATATTAGAGTATCAGGATTATCTATAGGCTAATAAATTTGAATGGATAAATTCCTATTAAATTATGCCAAACTTGCACGAAGAGAGAACTTGAACAGACCAGGGTCATGGTATTGAGTCCCACATAAGGTTCCCTGTGAGCACAGTGCCTGCTTGAGATTCTCTCTCCCTCTGGCCCTCTTCCCACTCATGCACTCTCTTGCTCTCTCGCTCTCCCTAAAACGAATAAATAAATCTTTATCTTTAAAAAAAAAAAAAGGCTATACTTGAGATTCATCCTAGGATAATGCAAGGCTATCCTTGAATTCTTAGGATGGTTCAACACCACAAATAGATTTAGAGAGAAACCAGAATAAGATAATAATCTCAATCAAAAAAGAATATACATTATAAGTTAAGCAAAAGGCAAAACTGTTTGACTTTTTTAGTACAGTCAAAAAACAATTTTAATTGTTTTTTAATTGTTGTTTTAATTGTGTTTTAATTGTTGTTAATTTTTGCAAAAAATATTTAAAGGCTTCATTGAAGATGTTTCTTACTGACACCTTGAGCAAGGAGAAGTAGGGTCCCTGCAGGGAGCCCGATGTGGGACTCAATCCCAGGACCCCAGGATCACGACCTGAGCCAAAGGCAGACGCTCAACCACTGTGCCACCCAGACGTCTCAGCTTTGCATTTTTGAAAATGAGATTTCAAAACACTATCCGAAAACTGTGGTTGATAGAAAATTACTATGTATCTAATGTTTAATATAATTTCTGAAACAAACAGAACTGTCTTCTAGGTGTACTGATCATCATTTAGGGAAGATATGATCTCAGAAATCTGGAAACAGAGGATATTTAGCTCAGAAAGAATGGTTAGGAGAAAGAGTTCTTGGGATTTAAATAACCCAGAAGTATACCAAGAGAATAATCATACAGGTCTGCTTTTCTTAGCCAAAGGGAAATATAGGCACTTTTCATCCAAGGGAAAAGAACTGAAACACAGGCAATGGCAGGCCTGCCAGAGAAGGAGACTGACCTTAAGTGAGAAAAAAAGTCTCATCCTGACTCTGAGGCTGACCTGGGCAGGCCCTAGAAGAAGTAGTTAGATTCAAATCTCAGATGAGATCAAGGACTCCATGCAGATTCTTCCTTCAGAAAAGAGGTGGAGGTGGCCAGGAGATAGAAGGGAGAAATGAAAGGATCACTGACTCCACATTATCAGGGTACTGGTGGAGGCCTGTCTCCAGACCAGAAAACTGAACAAGATCTCTGGCAGACCCAGCTGGGACAAGACTGCTCTTAAAATTCCTGACGATGAAAGAGGCAGAGCTACATATAGCACCACTTGGCCATCGTGATTTTTCTCCTTCAGAGTTTGCTAACCAGGCAACTATTACCCAAATATCTGATACCAGAGAAAATTTATTTGGGTTGTCCCCAGGCTCCACCCAGTTGGCAGATTTCTGTGTTGACAATGACACTGCTGCCTGGACTGTGGTAAAAGCTTAGCCTTGGAAACCTATGGGAATAGACCTACAAGAGGGGACCAGTCTTGGCCCATTCTCCCCTAGGGGCTGAGGATGATACAGATCCACACTGTATTCCTAGAAGGAACTACTGGGTAGGACTGAGGTGCCCAGAGAAACTTTTCATGCAACAATAGGCACAGGATGCAGATCCCGGGGTGATTCGTCACTTACCAGAGAAATGTAGCTACGGAAGTGACAGGAATGTTTCCTGGGCAAACACGGATATACAATGTGTACACGCGCAATAGGTAACATTTGCTTTAGGTAAAACATGATATTAAAACAAAAATAAACAAATAAACACTTTGGAACACGAGTGTGAACAAGGATTAATAACCATTTGCAATAACTACACACAGCAAAGAACCTTTCTAGAAGTCTTAGGAAAAGTTTACGATGTTCTTAAGGTTATGGTTTGTTTCAATAACAAATTTTAAAACCTTAAATGGTGCAAAAGTACCAACATCCTAACTGTAACCAGATTTTATATCACCCGGAGAAGAGAAGCGGATTGAAATATCCTAAAAACATCATGATTTTTAAAAGAGCAAATTGCAATTTTCCTAAATATCAAGAGGGCAAGAAATGAGAAACAGCCATGTGGTTTCACAAACTCTCTATTTAAAGGCTAACAGGGAAGAGAAATTTGTACCACATACTGAGGGAAGGATTAAGGCTGTTCCCTCTGTCAGTCCTAGTAAGGAAGGAATATAAACAACAGTAAGGCTGGAAGACCATAAAAAGAGTAAGGAAAAAACATGCATACAGTGGACATGTAAAGGACTCTATGATATTTACTGGTAAGAGAGAAGGAGGAGAATTATAACAGAGGACAAATCAAAAACAGGTCTGGCATCAGAATTTCCCAAAGAGGAAAGTAGATTATTAGTATCCACTCTGGTATCAATTCTGTCATCACTCCCATCCATCAATATTTCCTTGACCTTGTATTGGTACCAACCACTAACAAGAAATCAGGGAATCCTATCCCTTCAACTGTGGAGCCTAAGGGGGCTCAGAGAGGCTCTTAAGGTCTGGCCAAGTCCAAACACCAAAGCTAGGTCTCCAGGAAGTAGTTTTGGGCCAAATACCAAATAAGTTTTAAAGCGCTCCTTTGCCTGGCTTTGTCGTGAAATTATCTCTCTCCTTTGGTGATCTTGTTGTTGGAGGATTTGGCTATATAGGGTCTTGGTTATTTCCCTCTCTTCTCACAGAGAAGATACGACTCACAATACTGATGCCATGAAAATATAAATGCACTCTCAGAAGAGGGCCACAGTACCCAACTATTTTTTTTTTTTAATTTATGATAGTCACACACACAGAGAGAGAGGGGCAGAGACATAGGCAGAGGGAGAAGCAGGCTCCATGCGCCGGGAGCCCGACGTGGGATTCAATCCCGGGTCTCCAGGATCGCGCCCTGGGCCAAAGGCAGGCGCTAAACCGCTGCACCACCCAGGGATCCCAAAAACGTACCCAACTATTTTTAAAGAAGAAAGAGAATACATCAGAAGAATGAAATTTCAAGGAATAACATCCAACTGAAATTGCCCAAGCCTGAACAGTGAAATCACTATTTAACTAAGCAGACCACAAAACAAAAGGAACCTGGGTGCCTCAGGTCAGCATACCCAGTGGGCCACTGACGAAGCAGTAGTTTCTTCATTCAAAAAGAATTTCACATTTGGAAAGTCCTTCTGAATTAGTAGTAGCTGGCATCAAAAAGTGACATGTTTTCAGAAAATACTCGCCACCCCAGGTCACTACTTCATCAGCAATGAAGAAACAGGGTGATCCTTATGTAGTCACTTCCTGAAATCACCTCCAGCTTACTTCAGAATGCCAATGAGGCATGCCCACCAGTCCCTATCAGAGTGTGTCCACAGAACATCCTCTTTTAGTAATCTTTTGGCATTTCTTCTAGCCTTTCAAGGGCACAGTGCCAGAAACTTCTTCCTGATTAAAAAAAGCTCATAATCTAATTGGTCTTGCTAGGTCAATTGTTTCCCTGTCAGAGTATAGAGAAAACTCAACTTGGCTAGAAAATATACTCCCTGCACTTAAAACTTCTTAGCAATCTATACACTAAAATATTCCAATTTTCACTACTACTCTCCCTTTAGTTTCCCTGAGTGTGGTCAGCTATGGCCCTTGGTCATAGCTCCTTGTCTATGTGTTCGCACATGCTTTCTTCTGTATCCAGAAGACACATGGCTTAAAGTTTAATCAGAGACAGCAATACTGGATTTTTTTTTCAAGGTTTAGAATCAATACTTTGTAAAGATAATCTACTTATCAAATTTAAGGTGACCCATTCCTACCACCAATGATGAAAATATTTTTAAAATGTACTGAATTAAAGCAAAATTCAGGGTAAAATGAAGTGCTTTTTGGGATTTGAAAGATCAGTTTAATTCTGTTCCTATCAGCTATAGGAGTGGATGGGGCTCATCACAGAAAACTTCAAGGTTAGCTATCAACATAACTTAAGACCTATTAGGAAAAAAAGAAAAAAAAAAAAAAGACCTATTAGGGAAGGACAACAGTACCCACTGGCCACAGGAGCCACCAGCAGTATCTCCAGTCCCTCCTCACAGCCAGCAGCCGGAAGTGGTCAAAGGTCCCCCTTTTCTAATAGTTGCCATTATTAGAAATTGGGAAGGTCCCAACTGCACTGTGCAATTAGGTCTGCAGGACAGAAAGAATCCCAATCCTAAAATAATCAGGTTAGTAAAATAAAATGTCAGACAGCAATCCAGTACTCACCTTTGTCATGAACACAAACTGAGAGTTTCTTGACCCCATCAACCAGAACATTCTGTGTGTTGCTATGTCCATCTTCTGAGTCACTGTCATCAAACTGAGCCTCTATAATGACATCAGGACTGTCATTATAGCCTTTCATGGACTGCTGCGGGAGATGGCTTCCACAAAGCTCCTCAGGGAGATCTAATTCATAGGCACCTTCTGTTTCTTTGTCACTGCTCTCTGGTTTAATTACCTGAAGAAAATAGAAAAGTTCTGCTAAATCGCTGGAGGGGAGAACAGGAAATAACAGATTTTTCTTTTTTTGTTTTTCTTTCCTAAGGGAAAAATGCACATTCAGAAGCTGACAGCAATGGTCACTCACCATGTAGCTTGAAAAAGAATATTTATTTTCCAGGTGCACAGGCTACCTTATGGAGACGATCAATCCAACAGTGCCAGGGTGGCCCTCAGCTCCTCAAGATGTCCAAGATGAATGACATATCTACTCCCCACTTTTCTGATGTACATTTTCATCCACTTTCCCCCAGAGGACCTGAATACCACAAGTACTAAGCTGCTTCATAAGGGTACATCACATGGATCAGTGAATATGTTCAGATAAAAGAACTCAGCATAGTATGTTACTGCACTCCAAATGAAACCACAGAATATGATGAAACAGAAAAAAAACTGTAAATAAGAGTTTATAAATGTTCTCAGAAAGAATAAAAGCCCTTAATTCTCCATTTTGAGGCTTGAAATCAGTATAGAAAGCATACAATTGATGGATATTTATACTAGCACTAAGAATGAAGCATTACATAATTTGACAAATATTTTCAAACAGAAGAGTCTAGACACTAATGGACTTAATGAGTTTGTCACATAATAGTCAAATGTCAGTATTCTCATTTCTATGGCATTTGATTTCTGTGGATTTCTGTAGCAGTTTCTCTATGTGTTAATACTTTACAGGTCTAATATTTTTCTGAGTTGAACCTTGAAGTTTCAAAATAGATGCCCACCTTCAACAAGCCAGATTACCAATCAAATTAGACCACACAAGGATCCTTTAATAAGGGATCTTTATCTGAAACAAGGCAGAAAAAGCTACTGAAAGAAATCTTTTCCAAAACATTTTCATGTCACAGATTCCAATAAACATAACCAACCCCAGACAATGAATATTATAGTCACCCAGAAAATCAAAGTAAAATATTAAAAAGGTATTCTAAAGATTCTAGGAATATATTCCCAAGTTTTTAAAAAAGTGACTTCATGAAAATGTGGTAATAGAAAAACTTGTAAACAGTTAATTTTTCAGAGTAAAGTTAATAACATTTAATAACATTTTTTGAAAACTTGATTTCCAATTTCAGAATAATTTTTGTGAAATTTTCTTTCAGCTCTTGCCATGTTTTGACTCTTGTCACATTCATTCATTTGTTTTTTCATTCTTTTATCACTCATTCATTTGTCCATTATCTCATTATGAGAAGTTTGAAGTTTCCTTTTCTTTGATAGTAAAAGAAAGAAATTTCAATGGTCTAGGCCAGAAATCTCCAGAAAGATTTCCTCAGGCCCCTTCCTGCATGAGAGCACAAGAGGAAAGCCACAGTAGGTCTTTAAATTAATATACAATCATAAAACCCAGCTCTCTTCTGTATACTTCTGCCTAGTTACTTAAGTTTGGTTTTCATACCTGACCCAGAGGAGATCATTCAAGAACAGATTTCACTGACAAGTTAGAGAAGGAAAATAACTTGACACCACTCAAATCAGCAAACCTAGTCAATGTCCTTAAATGTGCCTGGCAAATTTAGTAACATTTAGGAAGATCTGCTCCGATCATCCTCAAAGAATGAACACACCTTGGGCATTGTCAGAATAGCCCAAAGAAAGGGTGCCTGGGTGGCTCAGTTGGTCAGGCGTCTGACTTTGGATCAGGTCTTGACCTTAGGGTCCTGGGATTGAGCCCTAAATCAGGCTCCTCAATCAGTGAACAGTTTGCTTGTCCCTCTCCCTCTGCCCCTCCCCCTGCCTGTGGTTTCTTTCAAATAAATAAGTAAAATCTTTATAAAAAAAAAAATAGCCCATAGCACAGGCAGGAGGTATGTGTGCACTTTCTGTGTCTAAAGCATGGAGGCTCCGACAGGATCACTGCTCTGTTGTTTTTTCTACATCATTCCCACACACAATTTTTCTCAGAGAGAAGAGGTGGGACCAGAGCTGAAGGAGAATGCCTGCTGTTCTACAATTATACTCACAGGTAATACCACTAATGGTTTCACGAAAGATTTGGTTCCCACAGGCCATGCAGAAAATCTTACAAGGGGAATCAAAATTCTGACACTATCAAACTTAAATGCTCAACTATCCTACAGTGAAAAGTAGTCTTTCTCCATATGCATGTTTATGTATGCATAAAATATAACAAGAATTCTGGAATCATTATGATTCTCCTACTTATTAAAAATTATGCTATGGCTCACATATTAAAAGTTCGAATAAAAGTCACTGGGAAGAGGAGAGCAGGGAAAAACAATAACCAGATTATGCCAAGCCTAATTGTATAGCACATTTTAAACCAGCCCAGTTCTGACTTTATGATAATCTCCATGGCTTAGATTAGTTACATTCCAGAATTAGTATTTTCGGCACTAAATTCACTTTTGACTTACTAAATGAAAAAAATGTTGTAAGGAAGCAGGACTTAGTGAATAAACCACGCCATTCAAAATTGTGGAATTAAAATATAATTGGAGCACCTGGGTGGCTCAGTCAGTTAAGCTTCGGGCTCTTGATTTCAGCTCAGGTCATGATCTCAGGGTCATGAGATCAAGCCCCATGCCTCTGGGCCTGGAGCCTGCTTAAGATTCTATCTCTCCCTGTCCCTCTGCTGCTCCCCACTCCTTCTCTAAAAAATATAAATAAAAATAATTATATAAATTAATATGTTGCATTTAAAAAGTATGTTCATTCTGTTTTGTTATACCAGTACACACAAGAACAGAAATATGTTCTGAGAAGAAAAAGGTCACCGTAAGACCACCCAATACAAAAGACACCCTAAAACTACTCCATATCACACACTGGTTAAGAGTGAGGGTTGCAGGACCCTTAGAGAAATGGCTAATTCAAGGCTGGAGTGCGGCATAGATAAGAGGAACCTGAAACATCTTAGCATACCAGGAAAACAAGAAAGCTATCAAAGGCTACTAGGGACTTATGAAAAAACTCAGGAATCACCATGAAAAAAAGCTCTCTCTGGTCATCCTTAGAAAATTCCAAGCATTTACTCTACCTTTCCTGTACAAATTGTACCTTGGGCTAACCAAACAGTTGATGAGATAAAGTTCTTCTTTACTGAAGAGTTTCACTAATTGAAAAGGAAGGAAAGACTTTTGCTATCACCATTTTGCCATCTCTGTTGAAATAATGGATTCAGGAAATGATCATTAGTGGTTGCTAAAACCAACTAATTCATAACGTAATGGGGATGGAGTTTTATAATAAATGGATCAGAGCGGCAATACCTATACCCACTGATCAATATAAATATCTTAAAAAGAAAAAGAACCATGGTGCTTCCCATGGACTAGAACAGTAAGGACACAACACCATCCATGAAGTACTTTTCCCCAAAATTGAACGTGAATCTAATTTGAAACAAGGATGAGAAGAGAAAAAAAAAAAAAAAGGATGAGAGGAGCATGTTAAACAACACTAGGGAGAGGACCTTACTCCCCAGGTGATTTCATTCAGTCTCATGGTTTTAAATCTCTCTATATCCTATTAACTCCCCAAATTAAACACCGGGCATCAATCATTCCCTGAATACCAGACTTCTATCCAACTACCTCCTTTTACATCTTCGTCTGGATGTCAGTTGGCCTCTTGAACAAGAGAATTCTTGTTTTCCACTAGAAACCACTCTTCTCTCAGCATCGGCTTTCTCAGCAGACAGCACCAAACTACAACATCTTCCTCTCATGCCCCATATCCAATCCATCAGAAAGCCTGCTGGCCCTTCCTTCAAATATTTCTTCTTGCCATTTGCACTGTGACTGCACAAGCAACCTTTATCTCCTTGCTGAGATAACCAGTCTCTTGATTTCCACTTTGGACCAAATCAGCTAGAGTAATCTTTTAGACATAAATAAGACCATGTCATTCTCCCAATGGCTTCCCAACAGCACTCCATCGCCATGCCACAAGGCCTTGTCAAACCAGGCCCATATTATAGTTCTATTCTCATTTTCTGTAACTTCTTCCTTTGCAAGTTTTACCCAATCTTCAGATCTTCTTGTTATTCCTAGAATACTAAAACCTTCAATCCTAAAGTCCTTGTATTGCTATTCTCTCAATTTGGAAAACTCTATGCCCAGCTATTCTTAGGACTCGATCTCCTCATCTTGTTCAGGTCTCATTCCAAATACCCTTCTCTCAGAGAGGCCTTCCCTGATCACATTAACTGAAACAGCCCCACCTGGCTGTCATTACTCTATGTTCTTTATTCTGCTTTTTCTTCACTTTATTTATCCCTACCTGACAATATATTACAAACTTATGTATTTCTGTCTCCCAACTAGAATGTAGGTTTCATGAGCTCAGCAGCTGTTTTATTCACTGTTAAATGCCAAGAATGCATTTAGTAGCCACTCAAATGTATGTTAAATGAATGACTACAGCAATGAATGAGGAAATAACTTGTTCAGAGTCTATCTCATCTGATAAATTGTAAACTCCATGAAATGAGTAAAGCTAGGCCTAACACAGTGTATACTCAATCTCATTTGAGTGAACAAAGAACCAGAGGTGGCACACTGCATCCAACATTTCCACATGTCTAAAATCCGTCTCTGAAGACCTCGTCCAATTGGCTTGTATTTTCTATAACCCAGAGTCCACTGCACAATCTTCCCAGTTCCTCCCTATCCCCTACCACCTACCCCAGGCAAAAGTAAAATCTCCCGTTTTCAAAGTGCCAAAGCAGCAATTTGTATGTACCTCTTCTATGGCACTTCACAATTTCTTCACTGTATTAGTGTTGTCTATGTATACAATTTACCTCATCTGTTAACACTGTATGCTCACCAGCTGTATCTTACGTCTCTTTGTATATTCTATAGCAAACTTGCATAATCAATGTAGGTGTTCCATATTCAATAAATAAACAGATGAATAAGTGAGCTAAAAAATGAAAAAATGAGTATAAAAGATGATCGGTATACAAAAGAACTTTCAGGACAGTTTCCAGACACATGCATATGCAGGTTAGAAACTAGTAGTTCAATTTTCCTTAGATCTATAATGTAAGAGGCCTTCTTCTGTGAGATTGACCTTGAATATGTCAAAAATTCCAGTTCAGGAGTGAAGTTTAGCAGATCCCTCTGAGAATCAGATGAAAGCTGTAAACCCTTCCTCCACAGAA